>NC_133324.1:726717882-726954320 GCF_042186555.1 Aquarana catesbeiana
TTGAGGCCTTTCATAGTCATTTTGTAAGTTTTTAAATCTGTTTTATTTGGTAGGCATTTAGGTATTTATGCATTACTCAGATCATTGCTTACAATTGGATGTGTTTTTTTTTTTTTTTTTTTCTTGCAGAAAAACAGAAGCATGTTAACAGTAGGGAGTTTTTCAACTGAGGAATTAGATGAAAACTATGTCCCAATGAACCCAAATTCACCTCCTCGACAGCATTCTAACAGCTGTACGGAACCTATCCAAGAAACAAATTATGTACCTATGACTCCAGGCACGTTTGACTTTTCTGCATTTGGAATGCAAGTTCCACCTCCAGCACATATGGGCTTCAGATCCAGTCCACAGACTCCGCCAAGAAGGACTGTTCCCTCTACAGACTGTGAGCCTCCACCTGTTGACAGGAATCTCAAGCCAGATAGAAAAGGTAGGCTGAGCTTTCAGAGAACACTTTTGCTTACTCCTGCCTCTACTTGGCAAGGCTACCAACTGCTGCTAAGTCTAATCTGCTATCTGTAAAGCTTTAAGACTGTTGGTGGTAA
This sequence comes from Aquarana catesbeiana, assembly GCF_042186555.1. Taxonomy (NCBI): domain Eukaryota; kingdom Metazoa; phylum Chordata; class Amphibia; order Anura; family Ranidae; genus Aquarana; species Aquarana catesbeiana. The sequence continues at coordinate 726,718,431 of NC_133324.1, forward strand.
TTTGGCTTGGGAAGAGGTAATTTATTGAAAACTAACCCAGATAATGTAATAGCACTTGAAATAGTGTAAATAGATGAGTCAGTGGTTAACTATACCTCACATTTCTATCAAGATGATAATTTGACATCATCACATATCTTTGAAACATTTATTATTTATTTCAGTTACTTATATAGCGCCGTCAATTTACGCAGCGCTTTACATATACATTGTACATTCACATCAGTCCCTACCCTCAAGAAGCTTACAATCTAAGGTCCCTAACTCACATTCATACATACCAGGGACAATTTAGACAGGATCCAATTAACCTACCAGCATGTCTTTGGAGTTTCCAAACATATAGTTTCACCAACAAAAGGCACACTAATATTTCAAATCTTTGCACTAGTATATACTAGTATAATGGTTTCAAATGTTATGACAATTAGTAGAATTTAACATTTCAATTTATAATAAAATGTTGCAGATAAACAATACCAAAGTTCAACTGCAAGTTCAGCTTCTGATGGCTGGAGATGGGTACTCTGGCTACAGTGCTCCCCCACTCTAACAATCAAATCCATAGTAATTTCAAGCTGGCAACTCAGTCTGTAAAATTCAAATCTTTATTGGCTGAATACTGAAAAAAACTGGTAACCAGCTAACGTGTTTCGGCTCTAACAGCCTTTGTCATAGCACCATGCTCTAACCTTAGGAATCCATCTAAATTTAAATAGAAAATCAAGTAGAAGAAACCGTTCATCTACAAATATTTTTAAAAATTTACAAGAGGTGATATTGAATGAATGGGTTTTTAAATTCAGGCACTTTCTCTTATAGGGTGATTATGCTCCATCCTCTGCTTTTGTCACCATCAGGTAACCTACCCAGAGAAATAATTTTCTGGTCACATCTGTAACTTGATCCCCCATTAGAGATCTTAGGAAATGTAGGAAGCTGGTGGAGGGATGTGTCCACCCAAGACTGAAAGATCAGTAATGAGTAGCCTTTGCCTTTAATGTGGTACAGTAAGGCCTCTTTCACACTAACGATCCGTATGTCCGTTTTTCATCCTTCCGTTTTTGGATGAAAAACGGACATACATGAATCTTTATGGAGCGTCGGATGTCAGCGGTGACATGTCCGCTGACATCCGACCCGCTCCGATCCGAAAAGTGTAACGGAGGAAAAACCTACTTTTCCATCCGTTATCGGATCGGGTGAAGACGGACACTACGGTCCGTCATCATCCGATCCCCCCATAGGGGAGAGCGGCGCTCTGACAGGTCCGTCGCTGCACAGTGTGCAGCGATGCACCTGTCATCTTCCTGCTCAGCGGGGATCAGCGGAGTGATCATCACTGATCCGCCCCGTGAGAAAGAGCCCTAAGCCTTTTACATAGATCTTAAAGAGGGTTATAAGCCATCCATAGATGGTGGGAAGTGGTTGCAGGAAAGGAAATCGCTTGATTCATTCAGCAACACAGTCAGTGTTCTCCTTGTGTGAGGGAGCAGTTTGGGAGAACACCGGGATTATTGCTAGCGGGTATAGCCACTGGCAATACTCGCATGAAGAATCTGACAGACTAGTTGTGCCCAAGTTGATCGCTCCATCAACTTGGGTACAATCAGCCTTGTTACATGGTTTGAATCTCCGGCTGATACGAACTGTCTGCAGGTTTCTTTAACCGCTTCAGCCCCGGAAGTTTTACCCCCCTTCCTGACCAGAGCACTTTTTGTGATTTGGCACTGCGTCGCTTTAACTGACAATTGCGCAATCATGCAACGTGGCTCTCAAACAAAATTGACATCCTTTTTTCCCCCACAAATGGAGCTTTCTTTTGGTGGTATTTGATCACCTCTGCAATTTTTATTTTTTGCGCTATAAACAAAATAAGAGCGACAATTTTGAAAAAAATGCATTATTTTTTACATTTTGCTATAATATAAATGCTATAATATAAATATCCCCCAAAAATATATAAAAAAAACTTTTTTTTCCTCAGTTTAGGCCGATATGTATTCTGCTACATATTTTTGGTAAAAAAAATCGCAATAAGCGTTTAGTGATTGGTTTGCGCAAAAGTTATAGCGTTTACAAAATAGGGGATAGTTTTATGGCATTTTTATTTGATCGCCTCTGCTTTTTTTATTTTTTGCGCTATAAACAAAAAAAGAGCGACAATTTTGAAAAAAACACAATATTTTGTACTTTTTTTTTCTCTAAAAGCACATTTTTTCTCAGTTTAGGCCGATTATGTATTCTTCTACATATTTTTGGTAAAAAAAAAAAAATCGCAATAAGCAAATATTGATTGGTTTGCGCAAAAGTTATAGCGTCTACAAAATAGGGGATAGATTTATAGCATTTTTATTATTATTTTTTTTTTACTAGTAATGGCGGCGATCAGCGATTTTTATTGTGACTGCGACATTATGACGGACATGTCGGATATTTTTGACACATTTTTGGGACCACTGTCATTTATGCAGCGATCAGTGCTATAAAAATGCACTGATTCCTGTGTAAATGACACTGGCAGTGAAGGGGTTAACCATTAGGGGGCGGGGAGGGGTTAAGTCAGTACTAGGGAGTGATTACTAACTGTAGGGGGGATGGGCTAGCTGTGACACTACACTGATCACTGCTCCCGATGACAGGGAGCAGAGATCAGTGAGACTGTCACTAGGCAGAATAGGAAGATGCTGTTTACGTCAGCATCTCCCCGTTCATCCTCTCCGTGAGGCGATCGCGGGTATCCCCGCGGCGATCGAGTCTGCGGGACCCGCGACCCAACTCACGGAGCTCCCGGCCGGCGCACGCGCACGCAATGTCACGGCGGTGAATTCAAATGGACATACCTGTAAGCCTATTTGCCCAGCCGTGCCATTCTGCCGACATACATAGGCGTGCGCCGGTCGGGAAGGAGTTAAATCCTTTGTGGATGTTGTAGGTTTTCCCTATCATCTGCCTCCCAATAAATTAGACCTGAGAAGTCCATCCAGGACTCTAGGCTGCCACTACACAGTTTCTGGAAGCTGCTGATTTCTGTTTTGTGCCTTTTTTTTTTTTTTCTTATTTGGGTAAATGCAACAAATCCAAAATAAATAGGATGGCTTCAGTATCATTTTGAAGTGAGGTAACTGCACCCATCTATAGATTATACTGCAATGAATGAAAACATTTTATTAACCACTTCAGCCCCGGAAGGATTTACCCCCTTCCTGACCAGAGCACTTTTTACAATTCGGCACTGCGTCGCTTTAACTGCTAATTGCGCGGTCATGCAATGCTGTACCCAAACGAAATTTGCGTCCTTTTCTTCCCACAAATAGAGCTTTCTTTTGATGGTATTTGATCACCTCTGCCGTTTTTATTTTTTGCGCTATAAACGGAAAAAGACCGAAAATTTTGAAAAAAAATGATATTTTCTACTTTTTGTTATAAAAAAAATCCAATAAACTCAATTTTAGTCATACATTTAGGCCAAAATGTATTCGGCCACATGTCTTTGGTAAAAAAAATGTCAATAAGCGTATATTTATTGGTTTGCGCAAAAGTTATAGCGCCTACAAACTAGGGTACATTTTCTGGAATTTGCACAGCTTTTAGTTTATGACTGCCTATGTCATTTCTTGAGGTGCTAAAATGGCAGGGCAGTACAAACCCCCCCCAAATGACCCCATTTTGGAAAGTAGACACCCAAAGGAAATTGCTGAGAGGCATGTTGAGCCCATTGAATATTTATTTTTTTTGTCCCAAGTGATTGAATAATGACAAAAAAAAAAAAAAAATTTACAAAAAGTTGTCACTAAATGATATATTGCTCACACAGGCCATGGGCATATGTGGAATTGCATCCCAAAATACATTCAGCTGCTTCTCCTGAGTATGGGGATACCACATGTGTGGGACTTTTTGGGAGCCTAGCCACGTACGGGGCCCCAAAAACCAATCACCGCCTTCAGGATTTCTAAGGGCATAAATTTTTGATTTCACTCCTCGCTGCCTATCACAGTTTTGAAGGCCATAAAATGCCATGATGGCACAAACCCCCCCCCAAATGACCCCATTTTGGAAAGTAGACACCCCAAGCTATTTGCTGAGAGGCATGGTGAGCATTTTGCAGCTCTCATTTGTTTTTGAAAATGAAGAAAGACCAGAAAAAAATTTTTTTTTTTTTCTTTTTTCAATTTTCAAAACTTTGTGACAAAAAGTGAGGTCTGCAAAATACTCACTATACCTCTCAGCAAATAGCTTGGGGTGTCTACTTTCCAAAATGGGGTCATTTGGGGGGGTTTTGTGCCACCTGGGCTTTCCATGGCCTCCGAAACTGTGATAGGCAGTGAAGAGTGAATTCAAAAATTTACGCCCTTAGAAAGCCTGAAGGCGGTGCTTGGTTTTCGGGGTCCCGTGCGCGGCTAGGCTCCCAAAAAGTCCCACACATGTGGTATCCCCATACTCAGGAGAAGCAACAGAATGTATTTTGGGGTGTAATTTTACATATTCCCATGGCATGTTTGAGCAATATATCATTTAGTGACAACTTTGTGCAAAAAAAAAAAAAAATTTGTCTCTTTCCTGCAACTTGTGTCACAATATAAAATATTCCATGGACTCGACATGCCTCTCAGCAAATAGCTTGGGGTGTCTACTTTCCAAAATGGGGTCATTTGGGGGGGGTTTTGAACTGTCTTGGCATTTTATGCACAACATTTAGAAGCTTATGTCACACATCACCCACTCTTCTAACCACTTGAATACAAAGCCCTTTCTGACACTTTTTGATTACATGAAAAAATTATTTTTTTTTGCAAGAAAATTACTTTGAACCCCCAAACATTATATATTTTTTTAAAGCAAATGCCCTACAGATTAAAATGGTGGGTGTTTCATTTTTTTTTTCACACAGTATTTGCGCAGCGATTTTTCAAACGCATTTTTTGTGGAAAAAACACACTTTTTTAAATTTTAATGCACTAAAACACACTATATTACCCAAATGTTTGATGAGATAAAAAAGATGATCTTAGGCCGAGTACATGGATACCAAACATGACATGCTTTAAAATTGTGCACAAACGTGCAGTGGCAACAAAATTAATACATTTTTAAAAGCCTTTAAAAGCCTTTACAGGTTACCACTTTAGATTTACAGAGGAGGTCTACTGCTAAAATTACTGCCCTCGATCTGACGTTCGCGGTGACACCTCACATGCATGGTGCAATTGCTGTTTACATTTGATGCCAGACTGACGCTTGCGTTCGCCTTAGCGCGAAAGCAGGGGGGACAGGGGTGCTTTTTTTTTTTTTTTTTTTTTTTTCTTTATTATTTTTTTGCTTTTTTATCTTATTTTTAAACTGTTCCTTTTCATTTTTTTTTCTTAATCATTTTTATTGTTATCTCAGGGAATGTAAATATCCCCTATGATAGCAATAGGTAGTGACAGGTACTCTTTTTTTGAAAAAATTGGGGTCTATTAGACCCTAGATCTCTCCTCTGCCCTCAAAGCATCTGACCACACCAAGATCGGTGTGAAAAAATGCTTCCCCAATTTCCCAATGGCGCTGTTTACATCCGGCGAAATCTAAGTCATAAAATGCTCGTAGCTTCCGGTTTCTTAGGCCATAGAGATGTTTGGAGCCACTCTGGTCTCTGATCAGCTCTATGGTCAGCTGGCTGAATCACCGGCTGCATTCTCAGGTTCCCTGTTGAGACAGGAGAGCCAGAGAAAAACATGGAAGATGGTGGGGGGGGGGGCATTCCCTCCCACTGCTTGTAAAAGCAGTCTAGAGGCTAATTAGCTGCTAGGATTGCTTTTACATGAAAGCCGACTGCTGGCTGAAAAGAATGAAACCAAGATGATACCTAAACCTGCAGGCATCATTCTGGTATAACCACTCAAAGTCGTGAATGGCGTACCTGAAGACAAAAAAATGGTTAACAATAAAGCACAGTGAACAGTAAAGTATAAAAAATTGCATACCTGAAAAGCAAACATGATAAAACATAATAACAATAAAACATTGCAGAATAGAATACAGTAAAAAAGAGCAGAACCATAGAGAGAGAGAATAGAGAGAGAGAGAACAATAAAACGACAACTATTTATTTTTTTTTATTTTTGTTTGTTTTTTTTTTTTTTTTGTAACTGTAACTTTTATAACTGTAACCGGTTCCAGGTTCGGGTCTCTCAAAATGCGATGGCATCTTGGGAGACCCTGTGAAAGTGTGCCTAGTCTGTGCAATGCTGTACCCTACGCTAATACTCAACTAGTGAATGGTAGCGTTCAAAACATTCACCAATGCAAAGACCAGGATTGTCAGGACAGGAGGGACAATAATAGCGGGTGTCACGCCTATATCCGCGCTTGCTGCAGACATGACATCTTTTTTGGGGGTGTTTGTTGGGTAGGGGTACTAGGGAGGACATAAAGAAAATGCCTCTCATGCAGCCGACTGCATTTGGTTGGGGATGTGAATGGGGGAAGTACGGGCGCTGCAGAAGCGGTGGTTTCCCAATTAGGATTGGCGAATGCAGCAGGAAGGGCACTATGGGCACGACGGGCCTGTGTTCGTCTTCTTGGTGGCAGCGGGACACTACTTGTGCTTGCCACCTCAGCAGCTTGAACTGCACTTATGGGACTCGCCACGTCACCAAGTGTTACTGCAGTGCTGGTTTGACTACGACCGGGGTGTACTAGGCCGCTGGCGACTTGCCAGTTCACCAAAACGCTACCAAAAAAACTGTTAGCGATCGCAGGGATCAGGCCTGACTCTGCGAACGCTGCAGTTATGCGTTTAGTGTTTTGTAAGTGACAGTGATCGATCGATACTGCACTTGGGTGGGCCGAGCCGGGCGGAGGGGCAAAATGCAGGTGCTAGCAGGTATCTGGGCTGATCCCGCTAACACTGCGTTTTTGGGAACCCTAAACTGCTGGGGACGCTAGTATAGATCTGATCGAATCAGATATTGATCCGTTTAGATACTATACCACTAAGGGAGGCGTATGCTGCGTGCGTGGGTGTTAGCGGTACTGGCGCTAATCTGACGCTGCCTGGGGCGACGCATATCACCGCCGGGCGATCAGGGGGCTAAACCTTTATTCGGTAATAAACGGCGGGTGCCCTGACACTATAAAAAATAAACAAACTAACCAGCGTCACCCGTAACGGTTATACAGTGATCAGTGGTGAAAGGGTTAACTAGGGGGCAATCAAGGGGTTAAAACATTTATTCGGTAGTATATGGGGGTCCCTGTCGCTATAAAACGCTGACGGCGAACCTAAATATTTACCTCACTAACTAGCGTCACCAGCGACACTAATACAGCGATCAGAAAAATGATTGCTTAGCGACACTGGTGACGGGGGGTGATCAAGGGGTTAAAACTTTATTAGGGGGAGTTAGGGGGGTACCCTAGACCTACAGGGGGCTAATACTCACTGCCCTACCACTTCTAACTGTCACAAACTGACACCAATCAGTAATCAGAAAAAAAAAACAGCTTGGTGTCAGTTTGTGACGGGGGGGGGGTGATTGGGGGGGGATCGGGGGGCGATCAGGGGGGGATCGGGGGTGTTTAGTGTGCCTGGCATGTTCTACTGTGTTGTGTAGTGTTTTACACTTACTCGGATGTCTTCTCTCCTCGGCGTCGGAACGGAAACTGCCAAGCCGAGGAGAGATGACATCACATCCTCTGCCTGTGTGTACTATACACAGGCAGGGGATGTTTCTCATTGGCTGGGAGCGATCGCGAGGGGGGGGCCACGATCGCATGGCTTCCCCCTCATCTCTGATCGCTGCCAGACAAATGCCGACCGCCGCTGGCACCGGGGGGGGTCCGATGGGACCCCCCGCCCGCGGGAAGGCATCACGTATCAGGTACGTGATTTTGCCTGCCCGTGCCGCTCTGTTGACGTATATAGACGTGAGGCGGTCGGCAAGTGGTTAAATAGATTTATTTATAAATCTATTTTATAAATAAATAAAATACATCAAGCATCACCGCACGGTCATTTAGCTGGTGCCTTTTTTGTGCTGTCTTTAGTGACAATCAACTTTGTTGGAAAACCCCATTTGTAGCTCAGCTTGTGATTTCTGAGAGCTTTGGTAATAGTGTTTAGATTCCTGCGTTTTTGGGGGGTGTACTAAGATAGGTCTGCATAGAATTGTAAATTGGTGTACAGCGATATCTGTTCTCTCTGTCGGGACACTTACCATTAGCTTTTCTTTGGTGTGGTTAAAATGGAGTCTAAATATAACATCCCTGGGTACCTTAGCAGAGAGAAAAGTGGGTTTAGGGAGACTGTGTATTCTATCCACAGTGGAGTCGAGGGTTGACATATCAGGTAATACTGTGGTGAAAAGCTGGGAGACATAATTGTGCAGATCCTGTTGCAGGACAGATTCCGGAATACCCCTGATCTTGACATTCCTTCTGGATCTGTCCTCATGTCCGCCATTTTAGCTTTAATCCCCTCTATATCATCCTCATTGCTTTCATTAGTGTTGACCAGATAATTGATTGTGGATGCGTACTCCCCCATTTTGTTCTCTTCATGAGACGTTCTATCTGAGACCGATTGTAAGTCCATGCTAAATTTATGCACACATGATACCATATCTGAATAAAGGGAGCTTCTTAATGATACCAGCATTTCTTTGAGCACTGTGTCTAGAACAAGCTGGTTGTTAGTGGGGAATTGGTCTATAGAGTCTGGCAGCTCCCTAGTGTCATACCCTGAGTCATGGAGAGAGCTCACCTCATGTTCTTCATCCGCAGCATCCATCCTGAATCGTGTCTTTTCTGGACTTCCAGATGATGGCATAGTTGGTAAGGGATGCAAGTCTTTAGGTGGGCTGCTCCTTTTTTGCGGTTTCCCCTTCTGAGAGGGACAGTGCGGAAATCCAGAGGCCGGGGTGGATGAGGAGCCAGTGCCATTTTGCTTAGGCCCAGGGGGAGAAAACCGGAGTTTCTGGGAACAGTTCTTCTCCGCCTTGCGTCTAGGCATGTTGGGGTTATGATCCTCAGGTGCCAGCAGGCTAGAACGCCAGTATAGGGTGGTAGAAAGGTGCTCCGCTACTGCGCGTCCATCACGGTCTCTGGCTAGCTCTGCCCCCCCCCCCAGCTGGTGCCTTTTTATTAACTGGGAAGATAAAGGGCATCAAAACCCTAAATCAAACATTTTAATATATTGCAGAATAGCAATCATTGGATGTGGTGGCTGCATTTTTGTTTTCTTTTTTTAGGCTTTTTTTTTTTTTTTACTTGTTGATCTGGCCAGTAAGAGCCCTTTCACACTGGGGCGGTTTGCAGGCGCTATTGCGCTAATAATAGCGCCTGCAAACCAACCTGAAAGTGCCGCTGCTTGCATTCCAGTGTGAAAACACCGAGGGCTTTCACACTGGAGCGATGCGCTGGCAGGACGGTAAAAAAAGTCCTGCCAGCAGCATCTTCGGAGCGGTGAAGGAGCGGTGTGTATACCGCTCCTTTACCGCTCCTGCCCATTGAAATCAATGGGATGGAGCGGCTATACCGCCGGCAAAGCGCCTCTGCAGAGGCGCTTTGCGGTGGTATTTAACCCTTTCTCGGCGGCTAGCGGGGGGTAAAACCGACCTGCTAGCGGCCGCATACCGACGGTAAAACGCCGCTAATAATAGTGGCGTTTTACCGCCGCCGCCCCAGTGTGAAAGGGCTCTTTGTCTGTTTGTTTCTTTTTTTTCTTTGTTTTCTCCCCTAACTTCCTTTTAACAGACCAATCTGTCCAACAAAATCTTACAGTCCACCTAACACTAATCTCTCCACAGGTTGATAATGGTGGCTACATTGCTCCTCCATTGATGGAACGTGGGCATTATGATGCCACTGTAAGACAGGAATTGTGTTACTGGTCAGATTGCCAGGGGAAAATAAGGAAACTAATGCAGCCAACACATCTAAGGACTAGTAAACGGCAATATATTACATTTTGTTCTGGAGTTTAGGAGCGTTTCAAACATATACTTAAATGTTTAATATATGCAAAGGCATACAATAATAGCCTAGATTTGGGAATGTACATCAGAAGTTTGTGTTTGTTTTGTTTTTGGGGGTTTTTTTTGTTTTTGTTTTTTTTAGTTTTGGACAGAGTGGGAAAGGGATAGGACCTCTTTCAGGGTTTGATTTGTGATCGGTTTCCTTCCCCCTTTTTTTTTTTTTTTTTTTTTTAAATACCATCAAGGTTACTGCAGCCTAAAGGGAAATGCACTGTTTTTTTCTGTTACTTATGAAGTCTGCTCAGGCTCTTTGAAAATTCCAGGAATTTTATCTGCCAGCTTTGCAGAAAGAGAAATTTAACATTTTGTAGAATATTACTACCTGAAGTAACTATCAAAATATATAGGTGGCAGTCCTCACAAGGGTCACGTTAATCTCCCGACATTACTCTGAAAACACCCACTGATTGTGCACCTCTCTCTAGAGATTTATTTAAAAAAAAAATATTTAAAAGCATACAGTATGTTCTATGTTGGGACTTTGACATGGGCGACAGACTCTGAAAATTTATCTGTGGTGGATTGCTTTTCAGAACAATGTTTAGAGCTGTTTTACAAGTGCACAGGAGGTGATACGTCCACCCCCTAAATATCTGTCTTTTGTTCCCAAGGATGATTTCATACTGCGCCACAACCACCAAAATATTTGGCATATGGTTGCATTGACTTAACTGCATTTGGCAGATGTTATGGCTGCTGAACATGACATTTGGAGTTAAAACTAGCGTGACACAAAGGTGCTAGTCTGAACTGGCCCATTTGGCAGCCAGGTAAACAAAAGACATGGTGTTACCATGATGCAAGTGCCTGTTTTTTTGTTTTTTTTTTTGTTTTTGTTTTTTACCGTGGCTCTTTGCCTTTGTGAACAAGGCCCTATAAAATGTTTTCTTTGTCCAGTCTGGTTTTTTAAAGGTATATCTCAAAACTAGTGGTTTTAAAAAACCTTCTGCCTTTATAACCCCTTTATCTTAATGAATTCTATGCATGAAGCTAAAAAGCCACCTGTGTGCAGCAGCCCCCCTAATACTTACCTGAGCCCCATCTCTATCCAGCAATGTCCACGAGTCCCTCGGCCATCAGGTACTCTCCCTCCTGATTGGCTGAGAGACAGCAGTGGCGCCATTGGCTCCTGCTGCTGTCAATCAAAGTCAGCTAATCGGGAGAGAGAGGGGGCGAGGCCAAACCGCAGCTCTGTGTCTGAACGGATACACGGAGCTGCAGCTCAGCTCGGGTGCCCCATAGAAAGCTGCTTGCTGTGGGGGCACTTGACAGGAAGGAGGGGCAAGGGGCAGCAAAGAAGGACCCGAGAAGAGGAGGGTCCAGGCTGCCCTGTGCAAATCCACTGCACAGAGCAGGTAAGTATGACATGTTGTGTTTTTTTTTTTTTTCTTTTAAACAAGACTTTACAATCACTTTCAGTCCTTGCCTATACCTCGTAAAGTGATTGGCCTCAGGTGATACACAGAGATGAAACAAATCTTTCTAATAAGTTGAACCTGTGTAACTACAGATGTCTTTCCCCTACATCCAGTGGTGTATTTAGGTCTTGTGCTGCCCTAGGCCTGACTAAACTCATGCACCCCCTAATTTAAATATGACCCACCCCTTCATGGCAAGGCCACACCCCTTCCTGTTTAAGACACACCCTGTCTGTAAACCACACCCCTTCCTTTTTAGGCCCCACCTTTCCTCTTAGAGCTCCACCTCTTCCTCTCTGTACATTAGCACACGCAATCACGCACCATTCACTCCATACTTTCATCAATCACTCATCATGAAATTGACATGATGATGTTTTTAATCACTTGGGTAACTTTAATTAAATGAATATACCTATTTTAAACTGAAAAATTGTTGAATCAGAGAGGATGCCAAAATCAAACTAAAGTGGCTTTCGCCAAACTCTCTGTGTGGCAAAGCTGTCAATAAGCTAATCAGTGCAGCCCTATCACTACAGCTTAAGAGTGCCACCTCATCTGTGCCAAACAGTGCATCCTTATCAGTGCGGTCTCATCAGGGGCCACCAGTGCAGCCTATCGGTGCTGCCTTATCAGTGCAGCTTAAGAGTGCCGCCTCATCTGTGCCTAACAGTGCAGCCTTATTAGTGCTGCCTTTATCAATGCTCATCAGTGCGGTCTCATCAGGGGCCACCAGTGTAGCCTATTGCAGCCTGTCAGGTGTTCATCAGTGCAGCCTGTCAGGTGTTCATCAGTGCAGCCTGTCAGGTGTTCATCAGTGCAACCTGTCAGGTGTTCATCATCAGTGCAGCCTACCAGTGCAGCTTAAGAGTGCAATATCATCTGAAAATATGCATTTAATCCAGGTTGGGCACTTTATATGGATTGGTCTTGCCGCCACCACCAATGCCACCATCTGAGGGGGTTCCCGTCATCCTCCAACCTCTCTCTCTCTCACTGAAATTATATGCACACGGTCTGTCCAGTCACTGGCCGTTTTATGGGGACGTCAGTTGTTCCCTCCCCCTGGCCAAGTATGCCCTCTAGTGCTAATATTAGCAAGTGCCGCTCTACAGCAAGCAGGCTGCCGTGCCGGGGGCTATATTTGTGCTGGAGGACGGATCGGGGGGCTTTTCGTGCGAGGGGTGGCTTTTTTGCCACCCCCCGCAAAGTGTCGACCTAGGCCAAGACACAGCACTGCTACCCTGTTTCCCCGAAAATAAGACCTAGCGTGATTGTCGATGATGGCTGCAATATAAGCCCTACCCCCCAAATATGTCCTACCCTGTTTCCCCGAAAATAAGCCCTACCCTAAAATGAAGACCTACAACTACTACTTAACTAGGGCTTATTTGGGGGGTAGGGCTTATATTGCAGCCATCACCGACAATCACGCTAGGTCTTATTTTCGGGGAAACCGGGTATAACCATCCAGCCTCTTGTTTGTTGCAAGTGTCCTAATGCAGAGTGGGTGTGTTTTCTTCAGCAGCTGTTCTCTTGTTCATTTGGAAGATTTTACTTCTATCAACTGCTGCTGGTAGATTCATGCTGGATACTGAAACCCTGGAACTCTCTCTAGTCAGTCAGCAGCACTGGTAGATTCATGCCTTTGGCCATTCACACTAGTACGGCTTTGAAATCTTGCACAATTTCAAAGCTGCACATCAGTGTGATTTGCACTGCTGTTTTCATTGTGGTTTGCGACTTCATACAACAGAAGTCTATGCAAGTCGCTATGAAATCGGCAAAAAGTAAAGCAGGAACCTTTTTCAAAGTCGCTGCAACATGAGTTATGGCAATTTTGAGCGGTTCCGTTGCCGACAATGGGGCGCGACTTGTCATGCGATTTGGGATTGTCAAATAGCATGACAAATCACACAGATGTGAACGGGGGCGTAATGGTTTCTAACCAAAGGATTTTACGCGGAGTACAAAAATTCTATTTTCTGCTAGAATAAGAGTTTGATGAGAAGAATTTCTTCACACTAAGTGTAGGCCCTGTAAGCTGGAATGCTATGGGTTTATTCTACTAGATGTGTGTAATAGAAAACTACTTATCAAATGATCCTCACCTTTTACCTTTTAAATCTGCCAAAGGCTTCTCTTTTGTACTATGTCTGCAGTATAGTTTTGGTCTCATTCGAAGTGCTTTTACATGTATTCTGTGATATACTTTACCTAATATTGTATATGAAGTAACACAGTTCGGTTAATTTTGAGCATTTTAGCTCAGGATATTTTTGCCACATAAAAAAATAAATATATCTTGTCTTAGTCCCCCTCCATGACCTTCACAGGCACTAACTTAGGTACACATACAGTGAAAAAGTACACCCCATGGAAATTGTTGACTTTCAAATTATTTGAACCAGCAATCCAGCAAACCTAATTCTTTCAAACAATGTATAGAGATAAAAGTGAGATGCTTTAACACAGGGTTTCTCAACTTCAGTCCTCAAGGTTCCCCAACAGGTCATGTTTTCAGGCTTCCCATTATCTTGCACAGGGAAATCCTGAAAACAAGACCAGTGGGGGCGCCTTGAGGACTGGAGTTAAGAAACGCTGCATTAACAAATGACACATACAGTTGGAATGGCTTATTCATTCTTATAATCTGAATGAACAGATTTGAGATTCACATGTATAAAAGTACACCCCTACATTTACCACCCTTTTAAATCCATGAAAACTAGTATCCAGTGTTCTAGATTAGGTGCCAAGGATTAGAACCTCTTTAGGGAGTATGCAGGTGAACTGTCTTATCTAAACCTCCATACAACATACATTAACCAGTTTGCGCAGTTCCCACACAACTCTAATTGGGTACAGGGATAGCCTGTGTGAACAGAAACTGATTCAGTAGTTCTAGGTGTTGCAGCTCCTCTTGAATCCACTGGGGGGGTGGACTGAAATCTGTAGCAAAAACAAAGAAAGGAGAGCGCATAGCCGCTCTAGTGTTGAACCATTTAATAAGGGATTAAAAAAACTCATAATGGTAGACTGATATTCAGCATGGGTAGTCTGTATCACATGTATGCCTCCTCTCCTGGCCTGTCCCGTGGACTGTAACCCATATCCCTTTAGACCTTTAGGAATCAATCTGGGAGGGATTCTGGGTTTCCTATATAGAGCGGCAGGTTAGAGGAAGGGTGTGACCTGAAGGAGGCCGCGCCTCTGAAACATGTTGTCATTCGAACCTGGGAGCTCACACAGCCACACTGCTCCGTTTTATGCTTGTTGTCTGTTGTGGCTTAAACTGATGTCATGCGGCGCTGGCTGGTCCGGGCACATGCGTGGCTCTTGGAGCTGCTCAGCGGCACGCCAGTGCTGGGATCTTTAGGACTTAAGCCCCATCACAGCCCAGATTACCATCATATGGGTTACAGTCCAAGGGACAGGCCAGGAGAGGAGGCATACTTGTGATGAAGACTACCCACACTATCAGCAGCTAAATTATCATACAGTTCAGGAAACTGGGGTTTACATGCGATCATTGATAACAGCAATGACCGTTTTAAAAAGTAACATGGAAGACCAGTCAGAATGTTTATTTCCTATTTGTGTGAACATTTTTGTGTGCTTGTGTCTATATCCCTCTTGAGAAGACTTCTCTTCAATCTCTGTATAATTGACATGAGTGCGGGGGAAATCCTTATAATGGGGACCCAGGCGGTAATAAAAATCTGTTCTGTGTTTCTACATTCCCTGCCCCTTTAAAACAAAACCCAGCGTTGCCTGGATGTCCATTTTAACTTTGACTTCTTCCTATTGCGGTCAGTGGAAGCAAATTAACCCATTTTTAACTGCATTATAGTCCCTGAAGATAGGCTGGATAATAAGTTTTACGGTAGAGAAATACTATCTGCAGATTAGACTTTACTGATTTTAAATGTTCACTTCTGTTGAGATTCCCCGTTATTACGGACTATGGTTAAAAGAAAAAATAGATATGTTAAAAATACTGTGACCTTCACGTGTAGTACACATACAATGCTGCAATGTTACAGACACCTAGAACAATAGCAATCTCTATACTATTAAGTTAGTTGAAAGTCAAGTCTGCTGAAAAGGTAAATTGGAAGCTGGTCTGTTGCATCACCACCTTGCCTCATATTTATTAGAGATTCCAGTAAGGGATGTAGTGACAAACCTAAGATCCCCCTTTTGATGCCAGTTGCAAGGCTCTTGCTGGAATGACCAAGAGTTTAGAAGAAGTGGGTAATTCAATCTGCCAGCTTCTGCCAAGACATAAAAGCATCTGTTTTGTTAGGAACTAGGCTTAAAATGAAGCCTGGTTTAAGGTGAGTACTGTGTTATAATGTTGGGATGACAGCCTTTTAAACCTGTTTTTTGCTGGCTTCGGGCAAGCTTTTGGCATGCAGCATTTTTTTTTCCTTTTGAGTTGGGTGCTTCCCCTGTTGGCATGAGTGCAGCTCAGCTCTGAAGTCTTTGGACAGGGTTGCTTTTGCTGATCGAATTAACCCTGCTGTGCTGCCTGGGTTCCGCTGCTTTCATTGCAGAATTCCATTTTTGTAATTGCCTTTTTTTATTTCAGAAAACTACCTTATTAAGAGAGTCTTCTTTTTACCAATTAGGTCAAAGCCCTAAAATTTTAAGAACTAAACCTCATGGTTTAGAGCGGACAGATTCACAAACCATAGGTGAATTTCCCAGAAGAAGAAAGGGTGGTATGTATTTTAGATCTCCACACTGTCCTGTTTACACCTATTTTGCACATGGTTGTAGTGACACTTAAGGCGGCAATGCAAGTCCATATCATTGCAGTAATTTTTTTTTTTTTTTTATATGTAATAAACCAAGACTAAGCGGTTAGTTAGACTCCTAAAAGCTGAGTGCTTTGTAACTGACTGTGTTTGCATATGTTTTATTAGTACTTCACATTATTTTAGTTCACTTAATCTTACACAATATTTATAGGCCTTTTAAATATTTAGTATTCCATGTGTTTTTTTTTTATTACGTGTATTTTAAAAAATGAACTGTATTACACTTTTATTAGATGTCGGGATGACCGTATTTTCAAAACTATTTTCTTTGGAAAGGGTAGCTGTTAAAATTTAGTAGCAGTGTACGCAAACCATGACAAGCTCTGCAGGCTTGTATCGTGAACAGTTGTACTTTGGGCTGTGAGAACAATGCACACTTATGTGCTTGGAATAGAAGAAAAAGTAGGTGCACAAGGTACACGTGCACATGTATGGTTTGATAGCATTTTTAAGATATTTACATAGTGTAACATGGTGTGGTATTTTTTTTGTTTTTGTTGTTTTTTTTTTATTATGCAGCAAAGCCAGCACCACTGACTATACAGCCAGTTCCTGATTTCGTCGACTTACCTGTACGATCTCCTGTAACTAGAAGCTTCACAAGAGAGTAAGTGTTATAAAATGTGTTGTTTGCCATGATGATTAGTACAATTTAGGGTGCATACATACAAACTGGTCCAACCTTACACATCTTGTGTTCAGTTCCTTCCAAGCACCAGTTTACTGGGTTTGATTGGTTTATTTTCTGTCCTGGGGACCTGCAAGGTTCATCTGCTGATCTTGGAGGAGACTGGTCCCCTCACGGCCCCTGTGTACTTCTGCAGCTGTTTACGTAAGCACGGTAGCTTGGCATTTAGTGTGCTCACCTTCCATCTTTCATCCCCGCCTCCCACAGGCAGAAATGTTAAGTAAAGCCTAGTGCACGGGCGACATCTGCCAGTTCAATAGAAAACGGCCAACATTCAGCCCATGTGTACTGCAGCGGGTCCGACAGAAGCTTGCCATTCGGCTGGCTTCTGTCGATGGGGCATGACGATCAGCACTCTCAACCAATGGCTGAGAGCGCTGACCGTAGTGTTCTGGTGTGGGGGGGGCGGCGCCCCCCTGTCAGAACACAATAGCACAGCAGTTAGTACAGCAGCTCCTACCTGAGCTGTCAAATTTTCTTCGTTCAGCCCTGCTGGGGTGAATGAAAAAAAACTACTAGTGTGTACTAGGCTTTAGTAAGAAAAGAAGAGGTCAGAAATGAAGTGTGCCTGTGCATTAATCCTCCCACTGGTGCCAGGGGGCGTAAAATAAAATCTACGTATAATACTGAGGTCAAGGAAATGAAATACAGTGTATCTGAGAAAGTAGGGGTTCGATGGGAAAATGAATGCAGCAATGTTTTATTGGGAAACTTTATGTAATGATTCAAGAGGGAAGATGATCCTGGAGTTGGGCTTTAAATATATCAAAAGCCGTTTGTTTCATCTGTTAAAGTGTAAAAAGAAATAATTGTGTCCAGAAAATCAGAGCTGTCCTGTGCACATTATTTTTTTTGTGGTATCTCAAGGAGTACTCCCAGTTCTCATCTTGTGGATTACAAAACAATTATTCCCTATGTGGTGGAGATGATGTAGAGGGATGATTTAGCAGTTAGAAAAACTGGGAAGAGCTGACCCTATTCCTTGCTATTTCAGTCCATAAAAAGGCATTGCAGTACTCTTTTTAATATGTGGTTTTGTGCTGGAGAGGTGACCCCCCACCCTCCAATGTATACGTTGCAATGCAGTGGTGTGAAACCAGCCTCAATGCCACCATATACAGCTCG
The DNA here is from genome assembly GCF_042186555.1 of Aquarana catesbeiana. Lineage (NCBI taxonomy): Eukaryota > Metazoa > Chordata > Amphibia > Anura > Ranidae > Aquarana > Aquarana catesbeiana. The sequence goes on from NC_133324.1 coordinate 726,736,510, forward strand.
ATGTATGGTCATTCAGCTCACTGCTGGTTTATTGTATTCTTAATCGTATCATGAACATAATGGTGCTGCCGAATTGTGAAGGGACCTGAAAGGATGCTGTCACTGTTCGATAATTTTCCACTCAGGTCAGTCGATTTTGAAATTGACTTTGGTCGAACCGGTGGTGCTTGCAGGGCCACCAGCAGCTTGGATTTTGTACGATTCTGCAGGAAATGGAAGGCATAAATTACAAATGCACCGTTTAATCCATCGGATCCAGCTACAGCCTCCAGACTTTCCTGTGAGTTGGACAAAGACTATCTGAAACCTGGGTGTTAAAAATATTGACTGTTGACTAGTAAATAAGATGTTAACCTAATATGAATGACATTTTATTCTATGTAGATGGTACATGTGATAAGATTATGCTTAATGTTTGTAAATTAATGTGTTAGTTCCTCCAGGTTCCCCATGCCAACCAGGCCGGATTCTGTTCATAGCACAGCTTCCAGCAGTGACTCGCAGGACAGTGAAGAAAATTATGTACCAATGAATCCAAATCTTACTGATGGCCCGGTATGTACCAGTTTTAAGTTTTATTTCATTATCGCTTAAAAGTGAAAGTTTGCACCTACTACGCACTTTGCACAAGTGTTATATATAAAATATATATATATATATATATATATATATATATATATATATATATATATATATATATATATATATATATATAATTACACACACATACATACATACATACATATACAGATTCAGTTCACAGATCCAAATCCGAGCATGTAGAGGGACATACAAAATCATCCAGAAAAGTATAAAGTAAAAAATTCTTATGGAGCAAAGGCTCCTGTCAGAGCATAGCTAAAGTTGTTGAAGCAGAATCTTTAGCGGCACTTTACCGTCGTTTAAGTGGCGCTTTTCGGCCGTTAGTGGGGCACTCTTAACCCCTGCTAGCAGCCAAAAAAGGGTTCAAAGCGGCGCTTTGACGGCGCTGCCTGTTGATTTCAATGGACAGGGGCACTTTAGGAGCGCCTCAAAGATGCTGCTTGCAGGACCTTTTTTGTTGTCCTGCCAGCGCACCGCTCCAGTGTGAGCACATTGGAGTGACAGGAGAGGCACTTTTACTGGCGCTTTGCGGGTGCCATTTTTAGCGCTATAGCGCCTGTAAAGCGACTCAGCATGAAAGGGGTCTTAAAGTGATTGTAAAGGCCTTTGTTGTTTTGTTATAAAAAAATAAGTTATTTACCTGCTCTGTGCAGTGGTTTTGCAGCCTGAACCTCCTCTTATGTGTCTGCCCCCTCATAGCTAGCACCTACCATGGTGGCAGACATGCATGCTCGATCCTGAGTTGGGCTGTGTGCCTCTATTGATACACTCAGCGTGGCTCGGCCCCTGCCTTATGCTCACAGGATTTGATTGACAGCAGCAGAAGCCAATAGTTCTCTGCTCTCACTGAGCTTTGTGAGGGGAGAGAGCGCACACATCGCAACTGCTCTCGGACACAGCACTGGATTGAGATCGGTCTCAGCTAAGTATTTAGAGGGGCCTGGGGGGAAAGATGAATGAGAGACATTTTTACCTTTAAGCCCCGGAAGGATTTACCCCCTTCCTGACCAGAGCACTTTTTACAATTTGGCACTGCGTCGCTTTAACTGCTAATTACGCGGTCATGCAATGCTGTACCCAAACAAAATTTGCGTACTTTTCTTCCAACAAATAAAGCTTTCTTTTGATGGTATTTGATCACCTCTGCGTTTTTTATTTTTTGCACTATAAACGGAAAAAGACCGAAGATTTTGAAAAAAAATGATATTTTCTACTTTTTGTTATAAAAAAAATCAGCTCTGCAGAACAAAAAGTAAGTCAAAACTATTTGATCTGTTGCCATGGCACCACTGAATATACTTTCCCTGAATGTTCAGGGAATAAATGTCCCTCAAAAAAGGACCAAAGCCTTCCGTACTTTCTATAACAAGAAGGCTCACATAGTATGCCTCCAAGAAACACACTTCACCAAAGATTCTACTCCAAAATATATTTCTCCTTTTTATCAACAAATTTACACGGCTTCTGCCTGTACCAAGCAAAGGGGAACTCTAATTGCATTTCACCGATCCACACCATTCACCTTATCATCAGAAATTAAAGACCCAGAAGGTAGATACCTGATACTCATGGGTTATATAATGGATACAGCAATCACGGTGATTTCCTACTACGCTCCTAACAAACAACCTACACCATTCCTCTCACATATATTACAAGTGATTAATACACACAAAATAGGAACAGTGATAATGTGTGGGGATTCGAACCAGGTCCTCCTCCCATTTCTAGATAAATCACCTTTTACACCATCCAAAATAACCTCTAGATTACCTTTTTCTCAACTTCTTTCCAAATACAATCTGGTAGATTCGTGGAGAGAAAGTAACCCAATGAAAAAGAAATTCACTTATTTCTCGCACCCTCATCAAACCTTCACCAGAATAGATCATATTTTTCTAACAATAGGAATGATACCAGAAATTATTGCATCAGATATAATTCCGATTCCGTGGTCTGACCATAATGCAGTATACACTACTATAGCCTCAGCCATACCAAAAGCGCATGACCCAACGTGGTACTTACCGGACATAATGCTCAAACACCCACTACATCAGATGGCCATTCAACAAGCTTTAAAGGAATACATATCAATTAATAATACAACAGACATCTCCCCAATAACACTGTGGGAAGCTCATAAGCCTGTCTTGCGTGGTACAATACAAAGACAAATGGCACTATTTAAACGGGAACGCAAAAATCTAGCAAAAAAACTAGAACTCAATTTTAATGCAGCCTACATATCATTTCAAGATAATCCATCTCAGAGTACAAAATCTCATCTGGAAAAATCTAGATTGGAATACGATCTATTTCTCACTGAGTCAGTTGATAAATCCCTCAAACGCTCCAAACACAATTTCTACATGAATACAAACAAACCAGGTACATATTTGGCTCGGGCATTAAATTCAACTAACAAATCTTTCAAACCAATACGTTTGAAATTATCAAAAAATGTTTACACTTGTAATCCAGTTAAAATAGTCCATAAATTTCACTCACATCTCGCAACTTTATACAAGACAAACAATGAATTTAATCCTACAGAGGCTGAATCCTTCTTCTCAAAAATAACCTTACCTGAGTTATCTCAGAATCAAAAAAGCAGTTTGGATGAGCCTATAACTATAGATGAAGTTGCTAACGCCATAAAAGACCTAAAACTTAACAAAAGACCAGGCCCAGACGGCTACTCGGCTTTATACTATAAAACATTCTCAGAAATACTCTCTCCCATTCTCACTGAAACTTTTAACAAACTTCTAGATGGACATTCTTTTCGGCAAGAAACACTAATGGCAATTGTTTGTATGATCCCAAAACCCCTTTCTGATGATACTTCCTGTGTGAATTATCGGCCTATCTCTCTGTTAAACCTCGATATTAAATTATTAGCAAAAATAATAGCAAAACGCCTCAATATCATTATAGGAAAATTAATACATAGAGATCAAGTAGGCTTCATGCCAAATAGACAGGCAGGCGATAATGTACGCAGGGCAGTGTTATTGGCACATATTGCTGAAAAACGGAAAATCCCTTTATGTTTTCTATCTCTCGATATTAAGAGGGCATTTGACACAGTATCCTGGCAATATATGCAATATTCATTACAAAAATGGGGTTTTGGACCCCACTTTTTAACATGGATCAAAGCATTATATAATAAACCCAAAGCCTATATAAAATATGCTGGATACAAATCTGAAGCCTTTAATATCGAAAGAGGTACCCGACAGGGTTGCCCATTATCTCCCTTATTATTTGCCCTTATACTCGAACCCATGGCCCAATACATCAGAACAAACCAAACTATAACTGGCATTGAAGTAGGAGATATTACCCACAAATTATGTATATTTGCAGACGATATATTACTTTTTCTATCATCACCACAGGTCTCTGGTCCTAACTTAATACCAGCTCTTGATGGATTTGCAGCCCTATCCGGCCTTATGATTAATCCTAAGAAATGCCTAGTGCTTAATATTTCACTCACAAACATGGAATTGATCCCGGCTAGGGCTGCACTCCCATTCACATGGGCAGAAAAATCAATCCCATATCTTGGAATTCATTTAACAGCATCTCATTCTGACTTATTCTCAACCAATTATCCTCCTGTATTAAGACAGATCACAAATCTAATAAAACAATGGTCGCAACTTCCTTTATCCTGGATAGGGAAGATTAATGCAATCAAAATGACTATTCTACCCAAATTGCTTTATCTATTCAGAGTCCTCCCTATTCCAATTCCTTCCTATTTTTTGAGAATAGTACAAAAAAGAGCAACTTCGTTTATATGGGGCTCTTCTAAACCACGTATACCTATACACACACTACATCTTCCCAAAAATAAAGGAGGCCTGGGATACCCTAATTTTACTAACTACTACAGAGCAGCACATTTGGCCAGTCTGTCCAAATACCATGCAAAACAGGAAATCCCATTATGGGTATTTATAGAGGCTTCAGAAAATGACCCTCTATTAATATCAAATTTATTATGGCTTGATCCTAAAGACCGCTTTAAAATTCATAATCCCATAACTAAACACTTCTTATCTCTCTGGGATAAACTAAAAACCAAATATCAGTTACAATCTCCACACAATCCTCTCCTTTCTTTTATCAGAAATCCGGCCTTTTATCCGGCATGGAACTACCCAAATTCTTTTAAAGCTTGGACAACATCAGGCATTCAGACACTAAATGACTTCATAGCATCTAAATCATTCCTTTCATTCCCATCGCTTAGAGAAAAATATGATCTACCAAACTCTGAGATATTTAGATATCTCCAAATCAAAAATTTCTATACACCATTCCTAAAGGGGGATACACCATTATCCCAATTATCCATTTTTGAATCAATCTGTACAAAAGATCCATTTGCTAAAGGTACAATTTCATCACTTTATAATCAATTATATGGAGTAGCAAATCTTAATAGACCCTCTTACGTTCAGAGGTGGGAGGAGGACCTGGGACGAACTTTAGAAGAAACGGACTGGTCTAACATATGGCTCACATCTAAGTCATCTTCACCCAACATCTTAGCACTGGAGACAAATTATAAAGTCCTAACTCGCTGGTACCTTGTACCCGCTAGAGTGGCAAAATATTCACCTAATACCTCAGCTCTTTGTTTTCGAGGATGCCCAGAAATAGGCACATATTTACACATATGGTGGACGTGCCCAGTAATCCAAACCTTCTGGAAGGAAGTCTTCGTGATTGCATCTAAAATATTTAAAAAAATAATACAACCAGATCCATATTTAACTTTACTTAATCTAAAACCGGAATGGTTAACACTCTCTCAATTCAAACTTATGATCCAACTAATAACGGCTGCAAAACAAACAGTGGCCAAGGCATGGAAATCTCCTACATTGGTACTAGCAGAAACAATTCACAGAATGAATAATACAATGTCCCATGCTAAGATGGTTGCCATCGATCAAAATAAAATTCCAAAATTTGAAAAACTTTGGCATCCTTGGATAAAACAACAGTTCCTGTCAAACTTCAATGACTCTGTCCTGTTGCCATGGTAACAGATTAAATGACTTACAGAGACACCCATTCTAAGGCTTCAAAGAGAACTAAAAAGAATAATAAACTGACGAGCGGGACAACCTTGTGGACCATACCTCTACCTTTCAACCCTTTTTCTTCTTTCTCTTTCCTTTTCTCCACCTTACGATTAAAGCTCATTATCAGAATTTATTTGACCTATATACACTCTACTTGTAAACAATATGTATAGTAGGTATAAATCATTTAAATACCTACAAAAGTAACTAAGGAAATGATATATATCTTTAATTTAGGTTTACGTGAACCCAATGTTTAATATTTGAAATTTCATGATATTTACCTATATAAACCCTACTGTAAAACAATGAGCTTACTTTATAGATCCTTGTAAACTTACTTTATGTATCTTTATAACATTGTATACTCAATAAACTTCTTTTGACAAGGAAAAAAAAATCCAATAAACTCAATTTTAGTCATACATTTAGGCCAAAATGTATTCGGCCACATGTCTTTGGTAAAAAAAAATGTCAATAAGCGTATATTTATTGGTTTGCGCAAAAGTTATAGCGTCTACAAACTAGGGTACATTTTCTGGAATTTACACAGCTTATAGTTTATGACTGCCTATGTCATTTCTTGGGGTGCTAAAATGGCAGGGCGGTACAAACCCCCCCAAATTACCCCATTTTGGAAAGTAGACACCCCAAAGAAATTGCTGAGAGGCATGTTGAGCCCATTGAATATTATTTTTTTTGTCCCAAGTGATTGAATAATGACAAAAAAAAAAAATTACAAAAAGTTGTCACTAAATGATATATTGCTCACACAGGCCATGGGCAAATGTGGAACTGCACCCCAAAATATATTCAGCTGCTTCTCCTGAGTACGGGGATACCACATGTGTGGGACTTTTTGGGAGCCTAGCCGCATACGGGCCCCCGAAAACCAATCACTGCCTTCAGGATTTCTAAGGGCGTAAATTTTTGATTTTACTCCTCACTACCTATCACAGTTTTGAAGGCCATAAAATGCCCAGATGGCACAAAACCCCCCCAAATGACCCCATTTTGGAAAGTAGACACCCCAAGCTATTTGCTTTGAGGCATGTTGAGTCCATGGAATATTTTATATTTTGACACAAGTTGCGGGAAAGTGACAATTTTTTTTTTTTTTCGCACAAAGTTGTCACTAAATGATATATTGCTCACACAGGCCATGGGCATATGTGGAATTGCACCCCAAAATACGTTTAGCTGCTTCTCCGAAGTATGGGGATACCACGTGTGTGGGACTTTTTGGGAGCCTAGCCGCGTACGGTGCCCCGAAAACCAATCACCGTCTTCAGGATTTCTAAGGGTGTAAATTTTTGATTTTACTCTTCACTGCCTATCACAGTTTCGGAGGCCATGGAATGCCCAGGTGGCACAACCCCCCCCCAAATGACCCCATTTTGGAAAGTAGACACCCCAAGCTATTTGCTGAGAGGCATGGTGAGTTTTTGTTTTTGAAAATGAAGAAAGACAAAAAAAAAATGTTTTTTTTTTCAATTTTCAAAACTTTGTGACAAAAAGTGAGGTCTGCAAAATACTCACTATACCTCTCAGCAAATAGCTTGGGGTGTCTACTTTCCAAAAAGGGGTCATTTGGGGGGGGTTTGTGCCACCTGGGCATTCCATTGCCTCCGAAACTGTGATAGGCAGTGAAGAGTGGAATCAAAAATTTACGTCCTTAGCCTGAAGGCGGTGCTTGGTTTTTGGGGTCCCGTACGCGGCTAGGCTCCCAAAAAGTCTCACACATGTGGTATCCCCGTACTCAGGAGAAGCAACAGAGTGTATTTTGGGGTGTAATTTCACATATTCCCATGGCATGTTTGAGCAATATATCATTTAGTGACAACTTTGTGCAAAAAAAAAAAAAATTTGTCTCTTTCCCGCAACTTGTGTCACAATATAAAATATTCCATGGACTCGACATGCCTCTCGGCAAATAGCTTGGGGTGTCTACTTTCCAAAATGGGGTCATTTGGGGGTTTTTGAACTGTCCTGGCATTTTATGCACAACATTTAGAAGCTTATGTCACACATCACCCACTCTCCTAACCACTTGAAGACAAAGCCCAGGATCAGGCCTGACTCTGCAAACGCTGCAGTTATGTGTTTATTGTTTTGCAAGTGTCAGTGATCGATCGATACTGCACTTGGGTGGGCTGGGCTGGGCCGGGCGGAAGGGCAAAACGCAGGTGCTAGCAGGTATCTGGGCTGATCCCGCTAACACTGCGTTTTTGGGAACCCTAAACTGCAGGGGACACATAGTATAGATCGGATAAGATATTGATCCGTTCAGATACTGTACCACTAAGGGAGGTGTATGCTGCGTGCGTGGGTGTTAGCGGTACTGGCGCTAATCTGACGCTGCCTGGGGCGACGCATATCACCGCCGGGCGATCAGGGGGCTAAACCTTTATTCGGTAATAAACGGCGGGTGCCCTGACACTATAAAAAATAAACGAACTAACCAGCGTCACCCGTAACAGTTATACGGTGATCACTGGTGAAAGGGTTAACTAGGGGGCAATCAAGGGGTTAAAACATTTATTCGGTAGTATATGGGGGTCCCTGTCGCTATAAAACGCTGACGGCGAACCTAAATATTTACCTCCCTAACTAGCGTCACCAGTGACACTAATACAGCGATCAGAAAAATGATCGCTTAGTGACACTGGCGACGGGGGTGATCAAGGGGTTAAAACTTTATTAGGGGGGGTTAGGGGGGTATCCTAGACTTAAAGGGGGCTAATACTAACTGCCCTACCACACTAACTGTCACAAACTGACACCATGCAGTAATCAGAAAAAAAAAAACTGCTTGGTGTCAGTGTGACGGGGGGGGGGGGTGATTAGGGGATTAGGGGGGGTAAAGGGGGGTGTTATGTGTGCCTGGCATGTTCTACTGGGATATGTAGTGTTGTGCACTCACATTGCAGTCTTCTCTCCTCGGTGCCGGAACGGAAAATACCGAGCTGAGGAGAGATGACGTCACATCCCCTGCCTCTGTGTACTATACAGAGGCAGGGGAAGATTCTGATTGGCTGGGAGCGATCGCAAGGGGGGGGGGGCACAAATGGATGGCCTCCTCCTCATCACTGAACGCTCCCAGACCAAAGCCGACCACCTCGGGCACCGGGGGGGGTCCGATCGGGCCCCCCGCCCGCGGGAAGGCAATCGCGTACCAGGTGCCCGTGCCATTCTGCCGTCGTATATCGTCGTTAGGCGGTCGGTAAGTGGTTAATGCAGAGAATGCGTTCAGGTAAAAAAAAAAAAAAAAAAAAACCTTCAGCCTTTACAACCACTTTAAGGATCTCCTGAAAATTAATATTTCACACATACAAGTCCAGAGGTGACACAAATTTCTTGATGAAGGGCTACTGTAGGGACCCAAAACAGTGCAATGTTGTCTCTGTTATCAACAAACATTAGCTTGTTGAAAGATAAATGTGTTGGCAACATATGTACCGTAATTTATACAGTCCAGGACACATGCTGAATATTCATAGACCCTGGGATATAACCCAGTGCCTTCAGGTCATTGGACACTGGCAAGCTTTTTAGAACTTGCCCTATAACCATATCCTATTCTGTGAGTCAGCTTTTTTGCTAGAGTCCTGAAGTGATGTACCCCTTCACTTGACACTCTTGGCTTAACTAGTTTTCGGATTCTTCAATAAACTCTTCACTGCCTGCTAATGCAACAATATAAGCAGTGCATCTGGATTGGTGCCACCTCCAACCTTTGAAACCGTACCCAAATCCCACTCCATAGGGGTGGCCTGTGATGTTATTTATGGCACTGGATCCTATGTGGGTACTCACCTTGGCACTTTGTGTAGCTAGCTGCAAGGTACTATACAGGGCCATGGCCCATCCTTATGGAACCCAGACCCTCTGAGGGACTTCATTGCTTCCTGTTTCTTAGTTGGATCGGCCAATCACGTGATCATTGTTATTGGCTGCCACAGTGGTCACATGCTTCGCCAACTCCTGATAAAAAGTACAGACAGATGGTGTTCTTTGACAGCTCAGTCACTATTCTGTGAGATCGCTCTCCACACAGAAAGCTCTGCCACCCATGGACGCATGTGTGTGGGTGTTGAATGCCCTCCTTTTTGCTGCCACACGTGTCGTGGGCAGCAACAGGTTAAAGATGCTTCTGAATATTTTCTTTATTTTCTGTGTCAAAGTCCTGCTCCAAGAATTATTTCACTGAAAGCTACTATACCTTTTTTTTTTTTTTTTCTTCAAGGATAATTAAATATGATCTACCATGAGTGCCTTAAACATTTACCACAAAGTTTGTATCCAGGAAACAATAGAAAGACATTGAAAACATTGACCCTGCTTGAAGTGACTACCAAGGACTGGTTCATCTGTGCATTGAATTTTAGGCAGTTAGGCACGTTACCATTGAGCTCTATATAACGTGCATTTTTTCATGATCGTGCATCAAAGATGCAGCAAACACCACACATAAAATGCACAGGTGTGAATATATATATATATAATATAAATATATATATATATATATATATATATATATATATATATATATATATATATATATATATATATATATATATATATATATATTTATTTTTTAGCTTGAGATTTTTTTTTTTTTGCTGCCTTTGTCCCCAGTTAAGGAGATTCACCCTCTCTATTTGCCACGTTTTAACCATTAAACGTGAAAGTTAAAAAAAAAAAAAGTCCCAAATTTTGGGTTGAACCCAGAAAAGAGGGGAAATCTATGGGGGCACTAGTTCTGGTAAGCCAGGGATTCCCTCACTTTGGCTTGATTGTGATTTAAGTGATTCCCTCACTTTGGTATTATAACCCTCCCTTTCTCCATTAAAAAAAATGCCTTTTAGTGTCCCACATGAGGTTCTTCGGTTATTTTTGGGTTTCTCCCAGTTGTTAAAAATGCTCTATATTGCTTTACTACTTGGTCTATAGATACTTTAGACGGAAGGGGGTCCCCACTTTTAGTACTAATCTACTAATTGTACTACGCTTTTCATAATTCCAGAGTTTTTTTGAAAGCAACAGCCTTCTACAAGTTTAACTATGGCAGTATCCACAAAGCGTTCCAAGCAGGGACTTTTTGGTGACATATATTCCTCCCTACAAACAACAACTAGTGTTAGTACACTGGGTGGTATTTTTAGGCGGTGGCATAGGGGTCTGGAGACTTAGTGATGAGGAATGGGAGCAAGCTTTAGAGAATTTGACCAGAGTCTCCTTCTTCTCTTTAGTGTTTGCCCCAGTTGTATATTATTCACAGGTCTCACTATACCCCTCAAAAACTACATACTTGGGGTAAAGCAGCTACACCAAACTGCCCAAGATGTACTACTGAAATGGGTACACTTATACATATGATGTGGCATTGCCCTAAACTGCATTAATATTGGGAGCATATATTTGATACTTTAAACACTCTATGCTCTACACATGTTTATTCTGATCCAAAAATTGTTCTGTTAGGGATTATATCGGACGATATTCTCCCACCTGAAATGCATGTGTTGTGGTTGCGGTCTATATATATAGCCCGCAAACTCATACTGCAGAAATGGATATCAAACTCCCAACCAAAAATTGATCAATGGTCTGATGCGACTAAGCTTAATTTAGGAATAGAGGAATTGACATATAAACACAGCAAATACCCCCAAAAAAATCAGGAAAATTTGGTCTCAATGGCTAGACTCCAGTACATATATGCCGATAAGGTGTAATTGTTAAACTGAACTTAATGGCTTGTCCTATATTGCTGTGAACTTTATGAAAAATTTAATTATTAACCCATTGTTATGGCAAAGGCATAATGAGCTAGTATGCATCGTATACTAGCTCATTATGAAATACTTGCCTTGGAACGAATCCCCCGTAGCAGCGCCCGCACACCGCTGATATGGCTGACATCATCCCTGGAGTTTCTTCCGGTTTCGCGGGCTCCGTCGCTGTGAGTGGCCGAAACCGCAATGACGTCACTACCGCGCAGGAGCCGGCGGCACAGGGCTCGGAAGGAACGGCACCCGTGGCCGTTCCTTCAGAGCGCATTCGCCAGTGATGTCACTGGCTGCATGTAATGTAAAGATCTCCTAAACATTACACGTTTAGCAAATGTCTGCAGAGGACGTTTACTTCCTCTTTAATAATGAGTGTATAATCTGGAAGTTTCATAGTCTACTTGGGATATTCTCTTTTTTTTTTTTTTTTTGATTATTGTAATTTTATATGTTTTTAGTGGGCATGTTTTGTATGTTCTAGTCTTGTAAAAATGCAAGAATTAAAAAAAAAAAAGTATCTGATTTAAAAAAAAAAACTCTATATTGCTTTTTTACCTGGGCTATAGATAAGAAAGGGGAAAGGGGTCCCACTTTTGTTTTCTAAAATTGTTCCTCATTTAGAGTTTTACATAAGCATTAATTCTAGTGAATTTCAACTACAGCTTTTTAGTACTGATGTACTAATTGTACTACGCTTTTCATAATTCCAGAGTTTATTTGAAAACAACAGCCTTGATGGAGGAAATAGCCCCATGGTGAAGCCTAAAGGAGACAAGCAAGTGGAATATTTAGATCTAGATTTGGACTCTGGCAAATCAACACCTCCAAGAAAAGTAAGCAACACAAGTGAACACATAACTGTACTTATCCAGAACAGCTTATGCAGAGCAATGTGTATGTGTGTGTTCAGGTTTAAAGTATTTCAGAGTCATACCTACAGGTTTCAGTATAACGGAACTTCTGCCTAAATGTAAAACATGTAAGATGAAATGATCAAGCTAAGGTTAAAGTGATTTGTAAAGTCTTTTTTTTCCTATAAAAGTAACAAACATCTTATACTTACCTGCTGTGTTGGATTTGCATAAAACACCCCAGATACTCCTCTTCTGGGTTCCCTCTTCTGTGATCCTGGCCCCTCCCTCCTGTCGAATGCCCCCACAGCAAGCGGCTTGCTATGGGGCACCTGAGCCGAGTCACAGATCCCTGTGTCCATTCAGACACTGAGCCCAGACCCGGCCCTGCCCCCTCTCTTTCCTGATTGGCTAGCTGACTTTGACAGCAGCAGGAGCCATTGGCGCTGCTGCTGTCTCAGCCAATCAGGAGGGAGAATCTCGGCTGAGACACTCGTGGACATTGCTGGACAGAGAGGGACCTCTGGTAAATGTGAGGGTGGCTGCTGTACACAGAAGGCTTTTTATCTTCATGCATAGAATGCTTGAAGTAAAAAAAAAGCCTGCCTTTACAACCCCTTTAAGTGCCAAATCATATACAGTGGATATAAAAAGTCTACACACCCCTGTTAAAATGACAGGTTTCTGTGATGTAAAAAAATTAGACAAAGATAAATATTTTCAGAACTTTTTTTACCTTTAACATGACCTATAAACTGTACAACTCAATTGAAAAACATACTGAAATCTTTTCGTTAGAAGTAACAATAGAAAAATAAAATAATGTGGTTGCAGAAGTGTGCGCACCCTCTTATAACTGGGGGTGTAGCTGTGTTCAGAATTAAGCAATCACATTCAAACTCATGTTAAATAGGAGTCAGTACACACCTGCCATCATTTAAAGTGCCTCGGATTAACCCCAAATAAAAGTTCTTAGTCGCATCCTACAGCAAAAGCAATGGTCCACAGAGAGCTTCCAAAGCATCAGAGGGATCTCAATGTTAAAAGGTATCAGTCAGGAGAAGGGTACAAAAGAATTTCCAAGGCATTAGATATACCATGGAACAAAGTGAAGACAATCATCATCAAGTGGAGAAAATATGGCACAACAGTGACATTATGAAGAACTGGACGTCCCTCCAAAATAGATGAAAAGACGAGACGAAAACTGGTCAGGGAGGCTGCCAAGAGAGGCCTACAGCAACATTAAAGGAGCTGCAGGAATATCTGACAAGTACTGGCTTTGTGGTACATGTGACTACACTCTCCCAAATTCTTCATATGTCTGGGCTATGGGGTAGAGTGGCAAGAGTGGTACGAAGAAAAACTTCCAAGCCCAGCTAAATTTTGCAAAAACAGATCTGAAGTCTTCCAAAAGCATGTGGGAAAACGTGTTGCGGTCTGATGAAGCCAAGGTTGAACTTTTTGTCCATAATTCTAAAAGATATGTTTGGCGCAAAAACAACACTGCACATCACCAAAAGAACACCATACTTGCAGTGAAGCATGGGGGTGGCAGTATCATGCTTTGGGCTGTTTTTCTTCAGCTGAAACAGAGGCCTTAGTCAAGGTAGAGGGAATTATGAACAGTTCCAAATACCTTCAGGCTTCTGCTAGAAAGCTGAACATGAAGAGAAACTTCATCTTTCAGCATGACAACGACCCAAAGCATATATCCAAATCAACAAAGGAATGACTTCACCAAAAGAAGATTAAAGTTTTGGAATTACTTAGCAGAGGCCAGACCTGAATCCGATGTAAAATCTGTGGGGTGATCTGAAGAGGGCTGTGCACCGGAGATGCCCTTGCAATCTGACGGAGTGTTTTTGCAAAGAAGAGTGGGCAAATATTGCCAAGTCAAGATATGCCATGCTGATAGACTCATACCCAAAGACCGAGTGCTGTAACAAAATCAAAAGATGCTTTAACAAAGTATTAATATAAGGGTGTGCACACTTATGTAACCACATTTTATTTTTACTTCCCCCCACCTAAAAGATTTCAGTTTGTTGTTCAAGTGAGTTGTACAGTTTATAGGTCACATTAAAGGTGGAAAAAGTTCTGAAATTATTTATCTTTGTCTCCTTTTTTTACATCACAGAAACCTGACATTTTACCAGGGGTGTGCAGACTTTTTGTATCCACTGTATATATTACTACAAGTAAGACACCTTCGTTCAGATATTGCAAATGATTTTACCCCTGGCTATGGTGGAGTGAGATAGGAGGTTGTCTGGGACAGATTAAAAGTGTCTAGTGAACTAAAAGTCCGGTATAGCAAAATCTTTCCAAAGTCATAGATTTACCCAAAACAGTCTCATCTCAGGTGACAGTAATGATGGCAGAGATGCCCAATATTATTCTCTCTTCAGCCCTCTATTTTGCTGTGCTCACAAACAGGAAGGGAAACAAATTTCCATACTATACCTCGTACTGGAGCTGCATGCTTCTGGATAAAGAGAGTCACGAATTTTTTTCTTAGAATAAAGATCACGATTCTTTCACAATTCTCGGCGTAACATCATCCTTAACATTATACAAAAATATTGGACTAAACTTTACTGTTTAGTTATTTTTTTTTTAATTCATTGAAGTGTACTTTTTTCACAAAAAATTCAATTTGAAAGGCCGCTGCGCAAATGCAGTATGTCATAAAATATTGCAACGACTGCCATTTTATTCTCTAGGGTCTCTGCTAAAAAAAATATATGTTTGGGGGTTCAAAGTAATTTTCTAGCAAAAAAATACTAATTTTAACTTGTAAGCAACAAGTGTCAGAAAAAGGCTTAGGCCCCTTCCACACTTGTCCGACTTGTCCTACAACTTGGGACTGCAAAGTCACATGACAAGTCTTTCCCCATGATTTCCAATAGCAACCATTCATATTGGTACGACTTCAAAGTAGTCCCTGCACTACTTTGGTCCGACTTTGATGGGAGTTGCACAGTCATTCCCTGAAATCGCTGCAAAATCGCGCAACTTGGAAGTCGCGGTAGTGTAAAAGGGGCTTTAATCTTTAAGTGGTTAAACTGACCGAAGTTCATCCCTTTGATCTAAAAGAACCAAATGATACAATGCTTCTTCCTCCTTTCTTTCTTCCTCCTTTCTTTCTTCCTCCTTCTTTCTTCCTCCTTCTTTCTTCCTCCTTCTTTCTTCCTCCTTCTTTCTTCCTCCTTCCTTCTTCCTTCTTCCTTCTTCCTCCTTCCTTCTTCCTTCTTCCTTCTCCTTCCTCTTCTTCCTCCTCTTCCCCTTTGCACGGTTTACATGAATAGTGGCAATGCCGGATGAAGATCGTGAGGGGGGGGTTGAATCGAGATTGCAATTTTTAACGAATAATCGCGCAGCTCTACCTCGTACTGAATGTATTGTTTACTGGGATGGCTATAACTGTACTAGACATCTTTTATATAGAAAAGGAGTGAAAAAGGGTGCTTGACCTCTCTTCTCTTTACCAGTTTCCGGGCTGTCACACCTATGCAATTTCTTCAGTACTTTGAGTCACTGACTCAAAACCGTAAGGCAAATGAAGACTTCAGGCTGACCTTTCTGATCTGAATGTTAGTTTGTTTTAGGTCAGTGCCTGAAAGAATTGCAGCACCCAGGCTACCTGCATTTTCCCAAGGAGGTCACCAGCACCAGACCCTTATTTCTCTCAGAACAGGAGTCCTTTAAGGTTGAACTCCAAACTTAAAGCTTAAATCTGTAAGGAGAACTTACACGGGTCCCCCCCCGCCCCTTCCCGTTGACTTGGACCATGGTAATCTCCGGTTCTAAGCCCCAGTATATCCGCGACAGGAGTCTGGAGCTTAGAAATCCTCTCTGCATCCACACGTCTTTTGCTTAGCTGACAGGGCGGGCTATGCGGCTGCTGATTGGTTGGCGCCACCCATGTGATGGCGCTGACAAATTAGGATTCTCCAAAACGTCCCTCCTGGACATTTTGGACATTCAGCTCAGGTGATTTCTAAGCCCGGAACTCCTGGAGCGGATATACCGGGGCTTAGAACCTGGAGACTGCCGCAGTCCAGGTCAGCGGAAGGGGGGGGAGGAGGACTTGTGTAAGTTCACCTTACAGATTTTTCTGTAAAGGTGAACTTGCCCTTTAAACCAACTCATTGAAATATATTCCTCAATAGCCACAAAAGGTATACATCTAAGTAGTGTGCTTTGCAAACCCAGACAAAGAAAATATGAAAGGCAGCGTTCTACAATGTCCAACAACCAAAAGGTAGGCTCTGCGATGTAACTCCTCTGGTTCAGCTGGATGTTCTTCAGCCAGCTGATGCGTTTCGAGGGACTTGCCCACCTTCCTAAAAGCAAGGCCAACAACTTTTGGGTTTTTGGACATTATATAAGGCTGTCTTTCATAATTTCTTTGCGTATATACTATTTTACATTTTCCAATAAAGTGGGTAATGCACTAGACATTTGCACCTTTTTTGTTTTGTTTGCAGAGATAGACAAAACAAGGGAAACGAATTGTAGCATTACAGTTCTGGCACAAAATTCCAAGCCACCTGCCCACCCCAACAGTCCAAGGAAGAGCTAACCCACTTTAACAGTAATGGCTGAGTGCTTATGTGAATTAGTCTTCAAGGGCTAGCTTGCATATCATGCTCTAATTGCTCCTCTCAATGGTGTGTGATCAGCAGGGAGCATTACATATCTTTTTATAAGGCTTTTACAGGAGTCAGAGAGGCAACCTTTTAAAGCTTAGTGCCTATATTTCAGCTTTAAGTCCAGGACAGTTGCTTTATTTTATGCATTCTAAAGGCTGCAGGATATTCCAATTACTAGTAGCTAACCACTTTTTTTCTAAACTGCAGAAGAAGAGCAGTGGCTCTGGGAGCAGTGCTGCAGAAGAGAAAGTGGATTACGTTGTAGTTGACAAAGAGAAAACCCTCGCTTTGACGAATACCAGAAAAGCATGGACTGATGAAAGACAGTCAACTGAATCTGAAACCCCAACCAAGAGTGTCAAATGAGGTTTTAGCGAGAACAATCTTCTTCCATCATGACAAGCAAGCCATGTCTGAAACAGTGCAAAGTACAATAATGTCTAATGATTGCATCTCTAGGAACTTTACAGATGACTTGGTGAGAAAGAGACTAGAGACTGGTGCACTGTGGAATCTATATCGCTCATATGAGAATGTACATATTTTATCATGAGAAACCAACAAGGACCATTTGTTTAACACATTTAGCCATGTTTTGTAGTATTACTATGTTTTATGCACTTTTTGTGGTTCAAACCATGGTTCTTGTTGCTAACACATTTTGCTTATTAACGCAGATAACATTTTAGTTTTATGTCCTACACTAATACAACTAAAAGCTATAAGAATTTTTAACATGGTAGATTGGCCAATAATGCATTGCAGTGAAAAGTAGCATAACAATGGCCATCTATTACCAAAACACAGAATTGTAATTATTGTATGTTCTGATTGACTTTTATGCTTTCTTTTTATTTTATGTTTATTTGTGTGACAATTATGTTTTAGATTTCAGAATTACAACTTTTTTTTTTTTAATGTTGGATGTTCATTGCTGACTTCAATGTATTATCTTGGTCTTCAAAACTGCAGAACCATGTGCTTATTTTTAAAATGATTTTTTTATACAGCCTGTGTGATTATCACATAGTTGGATATCACTAATCAAAAATGTGTAATTAAATGTAATTTTATTCTTTCCCTCCCCAAAATTGGCAGTGTGGAGGATAGATGTGTTTTTTAATTCTGCTGTAACTAAAGGACCACAAAACCTGCAATACAGATTGATTTTATATTACAATGAAACTGGTAACATTTAAAAATATATTTGTAACAATTCCTCTGATATCATATGCTAGCTGAATTCCTGATATGCAACCCTAGTTCAGATGCATCTACTGTAATCAGCAGGTAAAGGCTCTGAGGGACATATAGGAAATTCTTTAAAAGAGTCCTCTGCAACTCCTAAACTAAGGCAGGCCATACGTGATTCTTTTTTTTTTTTTTCGTTCAGCCAGCAGGTTGAACAAAAAATTAAAAAATGAAGCTATTCCCATTTCCACACATTTGATAGGGATGGGGGAATCATTCCTGCAGAGTTATTGTATTTTTCCAGCAGGAAGCCTTTCCCACGGGCAGAATATAATGATCACTGTTGCAGGCTACAGCCAGCGGCACTGTTCATTTGGAAAAGACCTGACAGGCTGGTTGTACACAGGTCAATCGATCGACTTGTGTACAACCAGCTAGTCCATACATGGATCGAAATGTATCTAGTCCCTGCTTAACTGGATAATTTCGATCCATGTATGGCTGGCCTTAGGCTTAGTTTTGGAAATGCATACAGAATATACTTATTACAGCATTTTTACCTATTTACTTTCAACTTATGAAAATGCCTTCTCACAAATGTTCTTGAATGATTGTATGTGTGTATGTATATATGTGTGTATATATATATATATATATATATATATATATATATATATATATATATATATATATATATATATATATATATATATATATATATTATTTTTTTTTTTTTTTTTTTTTTTTTTTGCAGGAGATTTACAAATTGTTGTACTTGGCACAAGAATTTCAAGAGTTTTGTACAGAATATACAAAACATGGCCAAATATTGTAAACTATGGTCACATAAGATTATTTACTTAACATCCAAGTCTTTTAATGGAGATCTGCCCCCTATTTAATTTGTTTTAATGTGCATTGCTTCTCTTTGTAAATGTCTTCCATTGTATTTTGATTTTGAAGGGCTAAACGTTCTTAAACCTTGTTTTTAGACTTCAATAGCAGGCTATGTTGTAGATGTGTATACAACATATGATGTCTGGTTGCTATATTCAACGTTCAAAAAAGAGGTTTGAGAACCTTTGCCTATAAACCATTGGATGTCTGCCCTCTGATAACTAGAATTATACCATGTTCAGACCAAACTGTCAAGCATTGTGTGGAGCATAGAGGACTGAAAATGATATCCTCTGGACACCATCATCATTTAAATTCTCTCCCAAAGATTCCCTTTGTTCTCCAGTGTCAGCCATATGTCACATTAGGCTATAGACCTGTGCTGTACTCAGGATGTGAATGTATGGGTATCTAGTACATGCTTTGTAAGGAATATCCACTGCATAATATGTGTGGAAACCTTAAGCCCTCAATCTAGTTTTTTTTTTTTTTTTATTTATTATATTGTGGGAAAGGCATATAATTCTGATCTGGGATCTCCGTTAGAGAGAATTTGATTTTGTTTCGGTTTAAAGGCTAACGCCACATTTCTGAGTATGTTTTATGTTCGTAAATAACATGAAGTGTGGTCAGTCTGCAGCCTTCCACCCTCGGACTGCTCTTCCCCCTAATAAAGAAGCCAGAAGTGTTTCTCCCCATCGCCTCTACTCAAATTTGAAATGTGCATGACTATGGCCCTGCATAGGAATCTGTCACTCTGGCCAACAGCTGCAGAAAGAGTCTGCAGGAGCCAAAACACTGCATTTGTGATCCACCGATCGCAGTTGCAACACTTTCCAGATTTGTATGCAAAAAAAAAATGAATGCTTTTTTTTTTTTGCTTTAATATGCATTTATTTATTTTTGCAAAAGGTGGACTTGGCTTTAAGTCAGTTGTAGGCTTTTTGGGCTTTAAAGTGGATCTTCACTGTATCTGAGCACCACAAACCAAAAAGGCTATTTCATTAATGTTTTTAATATTTGAAGAAATCTGCCCCATTCATCCATATATTTATGCTTTATTTTGTTGAGAAATCACTTTGAAAAACAACCCCTATCATTTCTGGCCGATGCCATCTTTAGTAAGGGCAAATGATTCATGCAGCATTTACTTCCTGGAATCCATCTGCCCTCGAGCATGCATGTGGGAAGGTGTGTTTAGCTAAGAAGGCCCTTCATCCTCTCCCCTCAAAACTCTTGGGATGTAGGACATTATTTGCCTAGGCAAGAAACCCAGGAAGTAACTGAAAAAATGTATATAAACAAAAAAAGTTTTAAACAAGTAAATATACTTTCCTATCTATTTACTAATGCTAGGAGGAATAAAATTAATCTGTTTATTGGGAGAGTGAAGTTCCACTTTAAATGTGCTCTCAAATGTTTATCCACCTAAGCCATCCAAACACAAAGTTCACGCTACTGCTTAAGGTATCAGTTACTAAATCCTTGGTCCTGCTAGTCCAGTGTTTCCGAAACATGCCATCTAGTCCCACTAATCGTGTATGTGGTGGATATCCACACAAGTAGGTAAATTGTAATAATGATGCACTGATGAATGTACCCTGCAGAGGAGACAGGTTTGGGAATCTGAACACTAGATAATGCAACTCAATCCGACAACAGACCAGCTATGAAACTATCTACCATCATTTTTCTTTCAAAATCTACACTATTGTTACTGCTCTTAGTCTTTGGTACAATGCGTTTAGCAATACAATGCTTCTGAAACTCGTGCTTTTAAAACCGCCGTGTCTTTGGTAAATTTACTGGTATTGTTTTGCAAATAGAGAACTTCCTCTTTTAAATTGACTTTTTTAAATTCTCAATTTTCAGAGTTTAGTCATATTGGGCAGTTACTCATGTTGGTGAACCTGCATCACCTCAAAATATAATTTTAAGACTGTTGGCTTAATATATTTTTGAATGTTACTTATTACTATGTAATACAAATTATAGCCTATATGTGGTTTGTGGTCTTTAAATGGTGTCAGTATTTTTTTTTTTTTTTTTTCAATTAAAGCATCTCCGTGGAAGCCATTTTTTTTTTTTCAGCTTTAAAGTGTAGGAATTTACATGAACTTGTGGGGTGGCTAAAAGCTATGCTAGTCACTTCTCTTTCAGTTTTAATGTGCTGTTGGTGAATATTCTGCGGGGTCAGATATTTCACTGAGACAAGTGATTTTATAGAATTCTTGCATATGGTGTCTGCAGTTATTTTAGCCTTTTTTTGTGTCATACAGAAGGTAGACTAATATTAATCAGGTACTTCAAAAGCACTGCTGTACTAATAACACTGATCAGGACTTTACAGTGATATTAAGCAGTTAAGGTTTTAAAATATCTAATTCTGTTATGTATTATTGAGAAAGCTGCCATACACGTTTTAGTGCTAGCACAATACTGTGATTTTTGTTTGGAATAGCCAGTTATAGAATGTTTCTTGACACCGTTGTGCCCTTCACATCTATACATTGACAATGTTTAACTTAACACCTGCTTTGCCTTATATATTTAAATTTCCTATGCAACTTGTTTTACTTAGTACTCAACGTTTTCTTATGATGTTATTTAATGTTCATGGTTTTTTTTTACTATTTTATGCCCCAGCACAATAGTAGACCTGACTGATGCAGTTGTACACTTTGAAAACATCAACATATGGAGATCATTTAATTGCTGTGCACTTTAAAGAGGATCTGAAATCTGGAAGCTGTGTCCAAAAAAAGCAGGCAGAGGCAGACATGTCTCAAGTATTGCCTGTAGTCTCTTCCCCATTAAAGCAGAGTTCCACTGGTTGTTAAGTTTATTCAAAGTCAGCAGCTACAAAAAGTGTAGCTACTGACGTTTAATAAACAGACGCTCACCTGTCCAACGGTCCAGCGATGAGGCCGCCTGAAGCATCGATCCTCTCCCCCACCTCTCCATGGCGCCAGGATTGTAAGTGTGGCCGCACGGCTGTGACAGCTTGCGGCTTCACAGCTGGGCGCGCACTGCGCATGCACGAGTCGTACTGCGATCTGTCAGTGGCCAGACAATCTTCTAGGACCTATGATGTGTCCCAGAAGATTGCAGGGAGGGAGGGGTCATCTAGGCGGCCATGCCACCAGACCATGAAGTGGGAGCTGGGTACCTATCAAAACTAGGTACCAGCTCCCCCCTCACAAAAATGACATGCCAGTTGTAGCATGACAAGGGGGTACTTAAAGCGGAATTTGCACTTTTGGGTGGAACTCCTTAAGGACTTATCACGGCTTGTTCTGTACTGTTTTTTTGTGGTAGGGGCTATCTTGCTAGAGGTAGGGCTTTGCGTACATGTGTCAGCATCCCCACCAAGGCAAACCGTGAGCAGTATAGTAGTGACATCACCAAATCTTACTCCAAAACTTCTGAGACTGGCAGTTACAAGAAGCAGTGCCTTAGATCTCACACTGCAGATATACAGCTGTAAGACAGCAAGCACAATCTTGCTTAGGCACACATTCATACCATGAAGCCCACTCCTATTTTTGCAGGAGGAGATACAGACAAAATGTACACTTTTCACAGCAATGCTTAGGTACAATTAACCTTTCTAAATGTTCCTTATACCATAAGAAATCCTTCTGTTTTTTTGTGTTATTTTCCACTTCATATATCTTAATTCATTGCCTCTTTATTTTTTTCCACATATACATGCAGATTGGAAAAAGGAACACAGACAAACTAGAATGCTCACACAGGTGCTTAGAACAGTCATAACTCATACAGATGGTTTAACCCTTATACTGCCACCGCCATAAATATGGTGCCAGCACCAGCATGCAAATTTGCTGGCCAGGAGTTTGTTTACATTTTTGCCCCCAGTTGGCAGCTATGTAGTAGAGATGATAGCCATCCAATCACTTCTACATGCTCTGGAAAGCCCCCCTTCCCTCTTTCCTAATCTCCCCAGTCCCCTGGGTATTATGAACGAAGAGGTGTCCGCTCAAACATGGCAAACCATGGTGGCTCTGTCCAGGAAAGTCTGTGCTCATCAGCTTTCACAGAGTGCACAGTTACCATTAGGGGTCTAATAGACCCCTACTGTTTCCCTAAAGAGAACGAGCAGCCCCTTGTGAATAAAAAGAATAATAATAAAAATGTTAAAAGCTTTCCTATGTGCATGCACATATGAATGTTAACATGCAATTCAGGCTTGCACATGTACAAAAGGATGTCTGTGCCACAATTTAGTTAAAGCTATGCACAGCAGAGCAAGATCAAAAATTTTAGGGCCAGCATTCTCCGTTAGATTTGAAGACTTGTTAAGGTTTCAAAGCGTCTATGAACAGTTGTAGGTGCTGTAGTTTTCCACCACTTCGCACAGCTACAGTTACGAGAGTTCACATATTGCATATCTGTTTACTCGATGTAACATGATCTTTTATATTTTAACCAAAAAATTGGGGATGTGAAATTTTTTTTTTTTTTTTTTACTGAAAGTATATATTTGATATAGCGGATATCAAAACATAACAAAAATGCAACTGCCATTTTATTCTACGGGCTCTCTGCTTTCAGGGCTTGTTTTCATGAACAAATTCTGCATTTTAACCACTTACGGACCGTCCACCATGGATATACGATGCTACTTTGATGTTAAATACCGTTGCTATAGCAGCAGCTAGCTGCCATAACCCCGGTATATTTTTACACAATGGGCGATCCGCTTAACAATAAAAGTGGTCACAGCAGCAGATTCTCCATGGGATCACTTTTATGGGCGGCAGGAGAGGCCCCGTTTGTTTCCGTCATTTACCGGAGAGATCAGCAGCAGCGGAAACTATCTGATCCCCGGGACTGATGGGAAGGAACTTGAGTGAGGGCAAGATGGCCCCCACTCAACTCTATGCCCTTGGAGGACTGGAGTGACGTCAAACACTTCCGCCCTCCAGCCTTAAATGGCCCATTTTTTTAAATGGAAAAAATGGCTTAAAGTAAAATAAATAGGATTTTTTTTAAAGTGCCCCATCCTTTCGAGACCGCGTGCAGAATCGACCGCATACGCTTGTCACACCCACATATGTAAATGGTATTCAAACCACACATGTGAGGTATTGCCACGATCATTCGAGCGAGAGCAATGATAACCTGTAGACATTTTTAAAACATTGCCTATGGAGATTTTTAAGTACCGTAGTTTGTCGCCATTCCACAAGCATGCGCAATTTTAAAGCATGACATGTTGGGTAGTAATTTACACGGTGTAACATCTTCACATTATACAAAAAAAATTGGGCTAACTTTACTGTTTTTTCTTATTTTTTTAATTTAAAAAAGTGTTTTTTTTTTTTTTTTTTAATTCAGTTTGTAAGATCGCTGTGCAAATGCAGTGTGACATAAAGTATTGCAACAATCTCCATTTTATTCTCTAGGGTCTCTGCTAAAAAAAATATCTATAATGTTTGGGGGTTCTAAGTAATTTTCTACCAACTAATATTGATTTTAACTTGTAAACAACAAGTTGCAGAAATAGGCTTGGTCCTTAAGTGGTTAATGTGTGTGCCAAATGGTTAATAAAATGGCATTGATGGGGAAAGGGTTAAATAATCCTCAAAGCGATATTAAAAAAAAAAAAAAAAAAAAAAAAAAAAATTGCTCATTTACACCTGTCAGTGGGAAAGTTGGCCTGGTTTCTGTTGCTTTTGCTCATCGGCTTGGTCTGTATGAGACAAGAACCTAGTATAATCTAAATTATTCCTGTATGTGTTTTTAAAGCTGAGCTTTGGCTTGGATTTTAATTTTTGCCCATACTCTCCTGTCCGTTTACATACAATACATCAGTTTCAAAATGTACACACTGTAAAGAAAAAAAACTAAAATAAAATGTACCCCAGTCTCTCTAACCTCATACAGTTAAAAAAAAATACAATATTTTTAATATCTGAATATTTATTTATTTTTCCTAATACATAGCTGCCAACAGATCCCCAATTTTCACATAAGGTTTCATTTTTCTTTAAAGATTTGTCCTCAAAAACCTTCAAGGCTTTTGATTTTTCAGCTTAACAGACTGCGCAGCACAGTCCAACTTTTTTTTAATGTGATTTGTGCCATTCTTTTAAAATGTTATTACGGTATTTAACTGACTTTTTTTCATAAGTAATTTTAGAACTGGTCAGATAAGCTATCATGATGGGTCATGTCTTTGGCACCATCTTCAGAGGACACTGCTTTAAGAACGTCCCTGTGTGATTTACATGTAATCCGGGTGCAGTTTGATTTCAGGCCATTCGATCGAATGAGCTGAAATCGCACCAGACCACCCGAAAATTATTGGATGCACTACTTTGCAAAACACACAGCAACCTGGATCGCATGGTACTACTCTTGTACCATGCAATCCAGTGCAGGCAAACACACTGAGTTTGCAACCTGTGTTTGGGGTGGTGTTAAGTTATTACTGACACAGATTGCAAGTGCAGTGCATTTTGAATGCGGTGTAGGAAATGTGCACGGAATGTGGGTTTCTCGCATCGCTTTCTGGTGTGACTGGCCCTTAAGGGGAGTGTTCAGGTTAGTTGTTCAAATATTGTTCTTGATGATATTGGTACTTCACAATCCCATTATGAAATGTTGACCAATTTGGATTTGTATAGTGCTTTGACATTAAATATTCCATCCTATTTAAAAATATTAACTTAACTATAAAAATAAAAACTAATATTATATATTAACTTAAACAGCAAAGATGGAATGAATTTAGTGTGAGAATCAAAATGTAACCTTATTTGACAAATTTAATTTTGAAGTTTATCAGTATTCTAAATCAATTGCTACCATCTCTGAAATGGAGGGGAGAGGCTTCTATTTTGAAGTTGAGCAGTTATCAAAAATTTGGGACAAATTCCATGGGCAAGTTTCTAAAATCAGAGACTGGGCCATGGTTCAGTTGTTCCTAAGAGAGCATTTTTCATGACTGCCTTAAGTGGTTTAAAGAAATAAGATGATCTTCATTTATTCAAGCAAACCCTGCCTTCAAAAGGTATAAACATGCAGGATAAGCCAATCTTAGTGTGCACATTTATGGAAAGACTTTTTCCTTGCCTTGGCTTGTTCCTGCATGTCACATCACATTTTTATATATATGGTTAGCTTTAGGCAAACCGGCCTAAAGGTAAAACATCCCTGGAAGTTATTTAAAATGTTGGGAAATATAATACTGCTGTGCCTTTTTAATTAGCAGTTGGAAATGTAACCATTGTTGATCTCTCTTCCCATAATAGTATGCTCCAGTAAGGCATGTTTTACAGAAAACGTCAAAGTACAAAAATTTGCTAGTGCATAGTACTACTGTTTAAGGCATGCACATTCTTTGATTCATACTCCTGTATATCTCATGGTAATGTAAAAGCATTTGCCTTTGTAATCAAGATATATTTGACCATTCAGAATGCTGTTTTAGGTTGCAAATTACATAAACAGACAAAGCATGTACATGTGTTGCCCCATCGCTGTATATTTTTCAGTGAGGCAAGATATCAGAATTGCTTTTTTATTGATCTTCTGTAAAGTATATCTAAAGCCAAAATTATTCTTTTTTGTTTTGGATAGAGTAGGGGAACGTTAAAACTGCTGTCGAGTTTTTTGTTTTTGGCCATCTATGTCCCATTAGACCTGTATCTTTCCGTGTGAAATCCCCTTTTAGACCGTTGTCATTGTCCCCAATGAAGATTTCCTAGATTCCTGGTCAACTCAAACTTTTTGGATTTACCCTTGCTTTCTTTCTTGGTAACTGGCAATCAGGACAATTCAGAGTAAATTATCCTAACTGGGATGTAGACAGTAATAAAAACCTGAGAGTAGTTCTAACCTCTTGCCACTATCCAAATCTACTAAATTGCCTTTAGTTATACTTTAACCTTATAGAAGCAAAAGATTATAATAATTCATCTCATGTGTAATTTTATTTCTTGGCTGTACTTCACTGAATAATTCTTAAGCCACTGTAAATGCAAAGTATCTAAGGCTGGCCTTAGAGTAGGTGATCTGTCCTTTACTTAAAATGTCTTCAGGGAACCAGCTTCTGATTCTCCTTGAACGATGCTACTTTTGGTCTGCTCATTGAAACGATCTGTTTCCATATTCAAATAAGAAACAGCTGGAAATGCAGTTGGAGTGATTTTACAGCATTCTGGAAAATAAATACAAAGTTCCTTCTTGGTGTTGTCATTTCTAAATCCACACTACGTAAAAAGGCTTCAGTTTTACAGCTGGTGAATGGCCAAACTAAGGTCCAAACGAGTATCTGTGGAGGCTGTATAAATTACCCTGTAAAATTACTACTGACAGGATAATAGCACTTTTCGGCTCCCTCTACCCCATTGTAAAATGTACTTAAACTCCATCTCCCCATCAGCTGGCAGGGCATGTGCAGCACACTACAGCCACCGTTTGAAATATTCTCATTCCTATACCTTATCCTCATTCCATGTCTTAACTGAACTCCTTCATTAAGCTGATGAACTAAAGAGGAATTTCTACTGAATTCAATTTGGGCACCACTTGTGCAGAGGATGAGAAACCTGAATGAGAAGTTTTTGAAGAATGGCTATGTGGCATCAATTGAAATTTTACCATTAAAAGCACTGGGGAGGAGCCTGAAAAGGAAAAAGTTAATTTTGAAATGGCAAAGAGAACCAGTCATAACTAGGCCTATGCAAAAAATCTAAATATTCTTTCTTGAACTGTAGCCCTGTGGGCTTATGAAATAATCATATTGCCTCCCCTTTTATTTAGTGGTGTTGCATCCTCTGAGAGACCCTTTAGGTTTACACTAGCCTGCACGGTACAATGCAGTCTGTTGGAGTGCCGGCTCTGGCAGGGAGCAGTGCGATGCATGTTTCAAGGCAATGCACTGCTTTCTTTCTTTTTTTTTTTTTTTCCCCAACTTATGTAACTCTCCCTAACACAGTGACACCTCATTCATATCACTGCGCAGCATGATGCGGTGCAATCCGCTGCAGAGAAAAGGAGACGGCACCACAGACTTTACCACATTGCATGGAACACCGGTGTTATAGCGTGAACAGGGTACATAGAAAACCATTGTTTTCTACATGACTTAGCGCTGACCTATGTTTATCCAGTGCAGACAAAATGCAGGCCACCACCCATAGCTGCCTGCCCTTATATATTGCCCAGTTTCTGGGCATTTATAACCGTGAGATATAATTAAATAGGTGCTCATGGGGCAGAAGCAGGGAGACTGTAAGTAATGTCAGACTTCAAGTGACCTCTGATTCTTAAACTGAAGCGCCAGACATTCAGCCTGCAGATCTGTAATAATTGAATATTTAAAGTCTTGCATAAGCGGATTATGACTGGTTCTCTATAAAGGAAACATACTCAGAGCCACTCTCTGACTTCGATACTGTATAAATTGCTGACCTGGAACAGGCATGCAATCAGAGAAGTCAGAACAGCTGATCGACGTACTTGTTGGGTTAGTGAATCAGAAAGCATTAAAGGCAGTAAGTCAGCAAGATGGCTAATATATAAAGGAGAAGCTGCCATTGAGTATAGGTAACTTATTATTTCTAAGATATAAGAGCCTCGCCGCGGTACATGCTGATGAAAATGTGCTTCAATTCCAAAATGGTAGTTTCCATGTAACAGGTTTTGAACTATTGATACTGTCAGGTCTTCTAGGACTAATGGTGTTTCATTACAAATCAAAGCTTTGGTACCTTCATGAAAGTATATCTTTTTTTTTTTGCCCATTCGCTCTAAATATATTTGTCCACTCATACAAACATGTAGTTGTTTTATTGTTTATATTGTGATGAAATGGGTACTAAATGTTATCACTGAAATCAGTCTGGGAGTTGACAACCATACATTTTTTTTCCCATAAAAAAACCTATAAATAAATCTTTCTTCTACATTGTATTTCTGGCTTTTGCATACTGTTATGGCAAGTTCTATATAAGTTATTTGTATTTATAATTACTATAAACATTGCAGTAATAATAACACAGGGTTGTGCTTTGGTTATTGCTGTGCTCTGTGCAAAAACCCTTGTCTTAAGATCGTATCCATCATATTGCTGGCCAATGACCAAGCACAGATGGCAGAGATATGTATGGCTACATGACACCTAAGCAACCTCTGCTGGCAAGTTCCTTTTATATGGGGGAACAGAATGTAAGAAAAGAAAAACTATGTATGCAGGTTCCTTAAGGTGCCTGCTACTTGGAAAGGGTCTCCATATGTAAACCAACCCACAAAAACTGTAAGAAGGTAAACACTTTATCTGAAATAGCCAATCAACAAAAAAAATGGTGTTTAACTACCTAAGGAACAGTAGAAGACTGTTTCTACTTTTACTCCATCTGAAATGTTAGTTGTCTGGCCATTATACTGATTTTCAATCCTCTATTTTCTGAAGCATTGGGATTCATTTACTAATGGTGCATAGGCTGCTCACTTTGGAAGGGAGTGTGATTTGAGTACTGCTTGCAAAGTGAATTCTAACACATGCAAGGGAAAAAATAAATAGTATTTTAGTCAGCAGAGCATCACCTCATTTCCTCCAATGCCTATTTGGTTTTAGCAAATCAACACCATACCAAGTTGATGGATCAATTTGGGTACAACTGGCCTGCCGGATTCTCTTGTGATGTATTGCTGCTATAGCCACTAACAATAATCGCTGCCTTTTCCCAGCAGGGACGGCTTCCCCCGCGGGCAAAAGACAATGGCCCGGCAGGAGGGATTTCTGCATCAACACTGTCTGTGGTGTTGGGGGAATCAAGCAAATTTCAGGGGTTGCAGGAAGGAAATTTGCTACGTGTATAGCTGACCTAATTGTTTCAGTTAATTGACTTAAAAGTCATTCAGGGAACTAGCATATTTGGGAGGTGGGCAGCATAACTATCTATAATGATGTATTTAGTTGTCATATGGAACTAGACTTGTTTTGTAACGCTGAAGCCATTTCTTCGTTTATCCAAGCCCCTTCAGTTGTAATGAGTATAAGGAAAATGAATGTAGTAAAATTTCACTTTGGCAAAAAAGCACATGAAAGGAAACCCCAATGTCCTCACCCTGGCACGTCTGACAGAAATTCACACCAAATGCCGCGTACACACGGTTGGACTTTTCAGCTACAAAAGTCCGACAGACTTTCGGCGGACTTTCAACTGACTTTCTAACGACCGGACTTGCCTACACACGATCACGCCAAAGTCCGACGGATTCGTACGTGATGACGTACACTGGACTAAAATAAGGAAGTTGATAGCCAGTAGCCAATAGCTGCCCTAGCGTCGGTTTTTGTCCGTCGGACTAGCATACAGACGGGCGGATTTTGGGTCTGACGGAGTTACGACGTAAAGATTTGAAGCAAGTTCCAAATCTAAAGTCCGTCAGATTTGTGACTGGAAAAGTCAGCTGAAGTCCACACACGCTCGGATTGTCCGCCGGATTTGGTCCATCGGCGTCCGTCGGACCAGTCCGGTCGAAAAGTCCGACCGTGTGTATGCGGCATTAGGCCTAGTAAATTGAAGGATTAAAAACTATAAAGTCCTCCTGAGACAAAGAATTGGATTTTGTAAGTTGACCAGTATAATTTCACTTCCCCCCCCTCCCCGATCTTGGACAATAACATCTGCCTTTCCTATTGTGAATGGGTG
The DNA here is from genome assembly GCF_042186555.1 of Aquarana catesbeiana. NCBI lineage: Eukaryota > Metazoa > Chordata > Amphibia > Anura > Ranidae > Aquarana > Aquarana catesbeiana. Next base: position 726,767,306 of record NC_133324.1, read on the forward strand.
AAGGTGTTGGTGCTACCTGTGGATATGAAGAAGGGGGTTACAAATTTTTGGACCTCCAGCTATTGAGGAACGAGTACCATGAGACATCATTCCCAGAGGTACAGCTGGAGGGCTGAAGTTTGCCTACCCTTGAAGGCTTGGAAGTTTTTCTAGCACCTATTTGAACAGACGAAGTGGCTCCAGTAAGCTGCAAAGCATCTTTAGAACAAGTCTAGTTAAATGTGACTACTATTTGATATACCACAACTTGGATAAATGAGAATCTTCACTGAAATATATTGTCAAATTTTTCTACATTTTCAAGTGTTCAGTTATAAAGATGCATTGTTTTAATAGGCTAGTTCACACCAATACTGGACAACACCCTCTGTGGTTTGAAAACAGTACTATCCACATCAATACTGGATGGGCAGGAAGGAAAAATCGTAGTTCAGGCAATAACTATATTTGGCTAGCCCTCCCCTCTAACAGATCATGGTTTTTGCATTTACAGTGGAGGCGGAAAGTATTCAGACCCCCTTAAATTTTTCACTTTGTTATATTGCAGCCATTTGCTAAAATCATTTAAGTTCATTTTTTTTTCCTCACACAGCACCCCATATTGACAGAAAAACACAGAATTGTTGACATTTTTGCAGATTTATTAAAAAAGAAAAACTGAAATCACATGGTCCTAAGTATTCAGACCCTTTGCTCAGTATTTAGTAGAAGCACCCTTTTGATCTAATACAGCCGTGAGTCTTTTTGGGAAAGATGCAACAAGTTTTTCACACCTGGATTTGGGGATCCTCTGCCATTCCTCCTTGCAGATCCTCTACAGGTCTGTCAGGTTGGATGGTAAACGTTGGTGGACAGCCATTTTTAGGTCTCTCCAGAGATGCTCAATTGGGTTTAAGTCAGGGCTCTGTCTGGGCCATTCAAGAACAGTCACAGAGTTGTTGTGAAGCCACTCCTTCATTATTTTAGCTGCGTGCTTAGGGTCATTGTCTTGTTGGAAGGTAAACCTTCGGCCCAGTCTGAGGTCCTGAGCACTCTGGACCACATTTTTGTCCAGGATATCCCTGTACTTGGCTGCATTCATCTTTCCCTCGATTGCAACCAGTCGTCCTGTCCCTGCAGCTGAAAAACACCCCCACAGCATGATGCTGCCACCATCATGCTTTACTGGTGGGACTGTATTGGACAGGCGATGAGCAGTGCCTGGTTTTCTCCACACATACAGCTTAGAATTAAGGCCAAAAAGTTCTATCTTGGTCTCATCAGATCATCTTGGAGTCCTTCAGGTGTTTTTTAGAAAACCCCATGCGGGCATTAATGTGTCTTGCACTGAGGAGAGGCTTCCGTCAGGCCACTCTGCCATAAAGCCCCGACTGGTGGAGGGCTGCAGTGATGGTTGACTTTCTACAACTTTCTCCCATCTCCCGCCTGCATCTCTGGAGCTCAGCCACAGTGATCTTTGGGTTCTTCTTTACCTCTCTCACCAAGGCTCTTCTCCCCCGATAGCTCAGTTTGGCCGGACGGCCAGCTCTTGGAAGGGTTCTGGTCGTCCCAAACATCTTCCATTTAAGGATTATGGAGGCCACTCTGCTCTTAGGAACCTTAAGTGCAGCAGAAATGTTTTTGTAACCTTGGCCAAATCTGTGCCTTGCCACAATTCTGTCTCTGAGCTCTTCAGGCATTTCCTTTGACCTCATGATTTTCATTTGCTCTGACATGCACTGTGAGCTGTAAGGTCTTATATAGACAGGTGTGTGGCTTTCCTAATCAAGTCCAATCAGTATAATCAAACATAGCTGGACTCGAAGGTGTAGAACCATTTCAAGGATGATCAGAAGAAATGGACAGCACCTGAGTTAAATATATGAGTGTCACAGTAAAGGGTCTGAATACTTAGGACCATGTGATATTTCAGTTTTTCTTTTTTTAATAAATCTGCAAAAATGTCAACAATTCTGTGTTTTTCTGTCAATATGGGGTGCTGTGTATACATTAATGAGGGAAAAAAAAACTTAAATGATTTTAGCAAATGGCTGCAATATAACAGAGTGAAAAATGTAAGGGGGTCCGAATACTTTCCGTCCCCACTGTATTTACATGACCAGCCACCATGGGATCCTTGAGTAGCATTGTCTACAGTCAAGATATTTTATGTCTTCTGTTATATCTGCTTCAGAAAAATATTTTAAAAAATGCATCTTGGAGGCAGGGGTGAGGTTTTCAAAATCTAAAAGCATATTTCAGGGGGTGTGGCCTGGACAAAACATAGGTAAAAATGTGTTTCTCTCTAACTCTCACTTTTGCTCATAGCGCCAGCTAGTCCCAGGGAGAATTTTATTACCACTATCTCCCACAATATGCCAGCTAAGGTGGAACTCGGTCATAACGGACCCCAAAAAGGGGCCTGGACTCTGGCCACCAAGAGAAGGACTCCGCTAAAACCACCCAAATTGTCAGAGAGTATAAGCACTTTTTTTCCTCACTAGCCTAACTTCTGAGGGACAAATGTGTGCCCACCAGAACAAGAAAATCAAGTCCCTTTTGAACCAATTGGATTGCTGGGATTGATTACTAAGACTGGAGAATGCAAAATCTGATGCAGTTGTGCATGATAGCCAATCGGCTTTGAACTTCAGCTTGTTCAATTAAGCATTGACAAAAAAACCTGGAAGCTGATTGACAGAGCTGTACCAGATTTTTCATTCTCCAATTTTAGTACATAAACCCCTGTGACTAAAAAGAAAGAGCCTCTCTAATATCTGTATCCAAGGCCTTCAGTAGACCATGGGGCTACGTTGCTCCCTTGTAGGACATTTTTAATGAGATCCTGAGAAATGACACTGGCACCCATATAGACAATAATAGGGTACATAAGAACCTGGTTTGGTTGCTGCTGCCCAAGATGCTCTTCCACCTCCTCCTCAGGCTTGGTGCCTCTTTGCGGGGCACATCCATGATTGGACGCTTTCTCTTATTCAGAGGTGCCCCCCCTCCTTTGTATGTGCATACCTTTGCTGAGGAACCTACCTGAAAGTGATGTTATGACTTTAAATGTGTTATGTTTTTATTGATTTTTAGTTTGTATATCATTGCAGTAAATTTACTGGTGTGTGGGCCATGCTCTTTCACACTGCAGCCCTTTTTGGGAAGGGAAACACTATGGTAACCCCCACTCGATCAATCACCATGACAATGCTAAAAAATCTGTTGTTCAGTTTCTAGGGGAAGCACTTATTAAACACATCACTGTATTGCTGAAAGAAGAAAATTACCACTATTTGATGCAGAGCTACCACTCAATCTTCCTCCTTACTCTTAATGTGATTTTTTTTTTTGCTAAAATCTTGGCAGACAGGCTTCATAACTGGACTAGGCGGGAAACCATTTTATTACAACTGTATGGCTTATCCATTGGGTAAATCAACATACAGATCGCTCACCCTGCATTCTCTCCTCAACTAATGTGGATAAGACTTTTGACAGGTTGGACCAGGTCTTCCTGGGGAAGGTGTTAAAGACTCTAGGACTGAGCCCTCACATGTTCAATAGGATTCTGGCATTCTATCAAGCCATAGGCTCACATCAACTTGAACAGCATCCTTTCAACTGTTTTCTGTTGGCAATGGTATTAGGCAAGGTTTCCCCCCACCACCACTCCTCTTTGCTTTGACGTTGCAACTCTTCTTAAGGAAGGTAAGAGCCAACCCCAATCTCCATGGAATCTGTGTGGGGCTCCAATAAATACAAATTATCTGCTGCTAAAATATATTTGTCTCAGACTTAATCATTACCTTGCCTAATTTGACATCAGAATTAACAGAGTTTGGCGAGTTGTCCATCTTGTTTGTTTACAGGAAATCTAAAATACTTATCTCTATCCCTTCAGATGTGGCTCTTAGGTTTTTGTGAAAATGCAAGGCCCTGACACTGGAAATGTAAGAGAAAATTACACAGGATTCACATTAAGGCTTTATGCAAAGTTCTAGACTATTGTTACTGAGCAGAGAAAACTGTTTTTGGCTTTCCCTGGATTCTGTAAACATTTGATTGAGGCCTGGATCTTGAAGGTTCCCACGTGTCTTGGATGGAAAGGAACCTTCAAGTTCTGTGTCCGGATTTTACTGGATGCCTGCAGACTGTGAGTATACAGACGTGCTGGGGTGTTATATACCCAAGCCTGAGGATAGCTCTGGGCTTCCAGTTTGGAGACAGCTCATCTCACCCAGGGATCAGAGGAGCCCCAGCCAAGAGTCAAAAAAGAGGGGGTTTCAACCAGTAGCCAGGTGGTCTCCTCAGGTGTCAGCAGAACCCCTATCCAGAGGCCAGGAGTGGGACATGCAGTAGAATTCTGTGACTAGACATGTGCACACCAGAAAATTTTGCTTCCTTTCATTTCAGATGCATCCATTATGTTGATAATTTAGTTTCTTCGTATTCGCTGTGTTGGCCTGGTTTGTTTTTGAGATTCGTTTTGTTTCTTTGGGATTTGTTTAATTTATTCAGAATTTCGAATGGATTTGAAAAGTTTTCCAAATTCTTTTGAAAGATTTTCAAAAGCATTTGATATATTGGATGTAACCGAATAATAGTTAGGCGGTGGCCCTGAATTTTTCAAACCTAAAGCCTTGTACACACGATCAGATTGTTGGCCAACAAAACCGTGGACTTTTGTCCGAAGGGCGTTGGCCCAAACTTGTCTTGCATACACAGGGCCACACAAGTGTTGGCCAACAAATGCAAACGTAGTGACGTACTACGTTGTTTTTCAGCTCTTTAGCGCCACCCTTTGGGCTCCTGCTAATTAGAGTTAGTAGAAGTTTGGTGAGTGTTGATTCGCGCTTTTCATTTTGCACTTTTCATTTTGCACTTTTTTTTTCACGCGTTTCAGTTCATTTCTGAATGCCGTTCCTCAACCAGCTCTGTTGCGGAATCAGAGGAGATAACGTGTTCTTTATTATTGGCCTTGGAGTTATTGCTTTGACGTTATTTTTTTGGTTGAATAATGATTTGATTTGGTATATTTTCTATATTTTTGGATGCATAGAATGCACTTTTTGGTTAAGTTCTATTGGCAGATAGCATGTCTAATTTTATTTTGTTTTCTTTTTTTTTATAATGCGCAATAAAAAAATTGTGGAGAATAATACTTGGCTATGTGTTTTACTTCAAATGACAGTTTAGGGGTAGGCAGTTACATTTAAAAAAATACAATGTAAAATTGACAAGGGACACCAACATAGTTGTATCTTTGATCTTAAAAACTATGGGATGTTGTGGTAACTTGCCCAAATAAAGAAAAAAAGCATAATAATAATCTTGATATCACTAGAAAAAGCCTTTGAAAATTTGTTTGCAATAACTCCATCAGTATAACCAGCAAAGCAGCTTCTTATTATCCCATTAACCACTTCAATACCAGGCACTTGGACACCTTCCCGCCCAGGCCAATTTTCAGCTTTCAGCGCTGTCGCAATTTGAATGACAATTGCGCGGTCATCCATCACTGTACCCAAACAAATTTTTTATCATTTTGTTCCCACAAATAGAGCTTTCTTTTGGTGGTATTTGATCACCTCTGCGGTTTTTATTTTTTGCGCAACAAATAAAAAAAAAGACCGAAAATTTTGAAAAAAAACAATCAGCGCAACCCCCCCTGTCAGGAGAGCCGCCAATCGGCTCTCCTCTACTCGCGTCTGTCAGACGCGAGTGAGGAAAAGCCGATTAACCGCTCTTCCTATTGACATCATGATCAGCCGTGATTGGACACGGCTGATCACGTGGTAAAGAGCCTCCGCCGGAGGCTTTTTACCAAGATCGGCGGAGCGGTGTGTCAGGCTGACACACCGCTCCACCGATCGCCGCGATGCGCGCGGCGGCATGTTATCCTGCTGGACCTCATATGACGCCCAGTCAGGATAACGCAACCACTTCCCGGACGTCAATCCGCTATAGGCCGGGCGGGAAGTGGTTAAAGAAGAAGAGAATGTGTGCTGCATTTCGAGATTTCATAATTTTCCACGTCACGAATGTTAATTCTCTATTACGAATGCTAGTATACAAGACCGACCGATTCTGGCTTGTCCTTGCTTCCGAGCATGCGTGTTTGTACTTTGGACTCTTGTCCGACGGAAAATTTTAAAACCTACTAGCCAACATTTGTCCGCGGAAAATCCGACAACAATTGTCCGATGGAGCATGCACATGGTCAGATTTACCACCAACAGCCTGTCACCGAATGTTTCCCGTCAGAAAGTCCGATCGTGTGTACGAGGCTTTAGAATTGCATTGGACTGGAACTGACTGACGACAGCTACAAATTCAATTTAAATCACACATTTACTTTAATAATTAATTGGCTGCTCAGCTGACTACTACTGCTTGCTCTACAGCTGCTAGCTCTGGAGAGAAAATTTCTCCTGCCAGAGCTAACAGTACTAGTAGTAGTTGTGGTCATTTAGGTAGCTGATGAGTGTTACATGGGCAACATGCTTGTTGTTCCAATTTCAAAAGATGGTGGACTGATGGCGCTGCTGCTTGTTGCTGTCTGTGTCACACAAGAGCACCGGTGGACAAGGAAAAAGTAAGGAGTCACTCACTGGGATGCTCCTTCTTTTATTACAAAAAAAGTGCCTGTCTGCCTGCCCTCACTCACAGAACAGTGAGACAATTCATTACTCTAGCTAGAATAGAGACACTCACTGACACTATACTGACTGAATCTGCCTATGAGTAAAGCCCCATAACACTAGATTTTCGTCTTCAGATTTTCCAAAACCATATAATGTGAGGTCAAACCTTAAGAGTTTCAATTTGTATGCAATCAGGTAGGCCCTTGCACTACATGGTTTTGGCAAATCTGAAGACAAAAATCTGCAGAAAATCTAATAGTGTGTATGGAGTCTAAGTTTCACTCTAGAAAAAAACTCAGTCTCATACACCTGCTAGTCCAACCCACTAAGAGAAATGGCATGAGCTGATTGGAAATTCGACTGGTGCCACGTGCATATAAATGGAACAAAATTAGGATCAATTCGTTACCCAAATCCAAATTCTCAAAACAAATTTGAAAATGAAGCAAATTTCTCCACGGGGCCAAAGTACTATCGCATCACATCCTACAGCAAAAGCCATGGTCCGCAGAGAGCTTCCAAAGCATCAGAGGGATCTCGTTGTTAAAAGATATTAGGCAGGAGAAGGGTACAAACAAATTTCCAAGGCATTAGATATACCATGGAACACAGTGCAGACAGTCATCAAGTGGAGAAAATATGGCACAACAGTGACATTACCAAAAACTGGATGTTCCTCCAAAATTTATGAAAAGACAAGCAGAAACCTGGTCAAGGAGGCTGCCAAGAGGCCTACAGCAACATTTAAAGGAGCTGCAGGAATATCTGGCAAGTACTGGCTGTGTGGTAAATGTGACAACAATCTCCCATATTCTTCATATGTCTGGGCTATGGGGTAGAGTGGCAAGATGGAAGCCTTTTCTTACCAAGAAAAACATCCAAGCCCAGCTAAATTTAGCAAAAACATATCTGAAGTTTCCCAGAAGCATGTGGGAAAATGTGTTATGTTCTGATGAAACCAAGGTTGAACTTTTTGGCCATAATTCCAAAAGATATGTTAGGCGCAAAAACAACACTGCACATCACCAAAAGAACACCATACCCGACGTGAAGCATGGTGGTGGCAGCATCATGCTTTGGGGCTATTTTTCTTCAGCTGGAACAGGGGCCTTAGTCAAGGAAGAGAGAATTATGAACAGTTCCAAATACCAGTCAATACTGGCACAAAACCTTCAGGCTTCTGCTATAAAGTTGAACATGAAGAGGAACTTCATCTTTCAGCATGACAACGCCCCAAAGCATATATCCAAATCAACAAAGGAATGGCTTAACCAGAAGATTAAAGTTTTGGAATGGCCCAGCCAAAGCCCAGACCTGAATCCAATTTGAAAAGCTGTGGGGTGATCTGAAGAGGGCTGTACACAGGAGAAGGCCTCGCAATCTCACAGATTTGGAGTGTTTTTGCAAAGAAGAGTGAGCAAATCTTGCCAAGTCAAGATGTGCCATGCTGATAGACTCCTACCCAAAAAGACCGAGTGCTGTAATAAAAATCAAAAGGTGCTTCAACAAAGTATTGGTTTAAGGTTGTGCACACTTATGCAACCATATTATTTTTTTTTTTTTTACTTCCCTCCACCTAAAAGATGTCTGAGTGTCCCAGTGCTGATTATGGGGGATTTCAATTGCTATCTAGACCCTAAATTGGATAGACACCCCCCGGTCCCTCCCCCTAGGGGTAGCAGGGATACTGCGTTGAGCCGCCTACTGGCAGAGGTGGGCTGGACAGACATATGGCGCATACGTAATCCGGGCGCGAAACAGTTTTCATGTTTTTCCAAAACCCACGGCTCACTGTCACGTATTGACCTCAGTATAGGCACGCCCAATATAGTTGACCACACATTCAGGGTATTTTCCTCGTTGAGTGTCTGATCACTCATCGGTGGTCCTCTGGCTGATTACCCAACCCCCCACCTCGTTGCCCAAGGTGCCTTGGAAGCTTAATGCATTTTGGCTCAAACTGTTCACCTCCCCTGAGCGAATAGCAACCCAAATTGATCGATTCAATCTCATAGTCACTTTACGGATAAGATCCAAAAATGGGAAACTTTCAAGGCCTACCTCAGGGGGGTGTTTATTGCAGAGATAGCTACAGTTAAAAAACTCCTCAGCCCTACTGGAACAGGTGGGGGACCAGGTGTGTCAGCTGGAACTATCTTATGTCATGGATCCTACGGACAAGGGAGGCATGGATTTCAGCCCAGGATTCTCTGGACCGCTTGAGATCCTCCACTGCAAAACGCAAGCGATTTTTCACCAAATTGGCATTTTATGAGGAAGGGGAGAGAACAGGACGCCTACTGGCAAGAATCGCTAGGTCGCAGCAACAGTCCCCGGCAGTTGGAGCTAACCGCGCCGCCACTGGCAGGGTGGTTAATGACCCAGAACACATTATATCTGAGCTGGCATCCTTCTACAAAGGCCTCTACAGGGCGAGGGATGGCTATTCGGATACTGATCTTGAAACCTATCTGTCGAGGATTGAGTTACCCTCTCTGTCAGAAGAGGCCAGGCAGCAGCTGGAGGCCCCTCTGACCTTGGAGGCGCTACAAATTGCGGCATGCTCCTTTCCCACGTGTAAATCGCCAGGGGAAGATGGCATCCCCATGGAGGCCCTTACTCAATATGGTGAACGGATAATGCCACACTTACTAGAAGTATTTAATGCCTCCCTCGAGGAGGGACATCTACCGCCCTCAATGACTAGAGCAAACATAATCCTGCTGCTGAAACCTGGGAAGGATCTGGTTGACCCAGGTTTCTACAGGCCTATATCTCTCCTTCAGAGCGATGTTAAAATCCTCTGCGGGTCAACCGGATCATAGCAATTATAATACACCCTGACCAGGCAGGCTTTATGCCGCAAAAATGTACGGCCACTAATCTCAGGCGCCTGTTTTTAAACATGCAGCTGCAGGCAGACAATGGGGGAAAAGGACTCCGTTGTCCCTAGACGCCAATAAGGCATTTGACAGTGTTGGCTGGCGATACCTATGGGCGGTGCTGTCCAGGTTTGGGTTTGGAGACCGATTCATAGCCTGGGTTAATCTGTTATATGCCTCCCCACAGGCGACTATCAGGATGTCCGGCAGGATGACTCATGCGTTCGATTTGAGCAGGAGCACAAGGCAGGGTTGTCCCCTGCCCCCCCTGCTCTTTGCCATCGCTATTGAGCCACTGGCGGCTGTGGTGAGGGAAAGTCAGGGGATTACAGGGTTTAGGTTTGGTGACCTTCATGAGAAGATTAAGTTATATGCCGACGACATGATGCTTTTCCTGGGGGACACCACCGCTTCTTTGGCTGAGGTGATCACCATTATTTCAGGATTCTGGCACTTTTTTGGCCTGACGATCAACTGGTCCAAGTCGACCCTGATGGTGCTAGATGGGGAACAAACGGTGGATCTGCCGGATTGCTGCCCGATCCCGGTGGTGACCTCATTCAGATACCTGGGAATACAAATATCACCTAAACTTGCAGACTATTGCCATTTAAATATACACCCTTTACTGTCTAGATTTAGAGACAAAATTAACACTTGGAATAATCTTAAACTTTCGCTGGCAGGTAAGGCAAATTTAATAATGATGGTACTAATGCCACAGCTACTATATTTCCTACTCAACTCTCCGGTTGTGATCCATCTGAAAATCTTTAGGGTGGTTAACACCCTCTTTAGACGTCTATTATGGAACACAGGTCCCCCCAGAATTAAATTAGAACAGCTGCAGAACCCTAAGGACAGTGGAGGATTGGCAGTGCCCAACCCTTGGCTGTACTATATCGTAGCCCAAATGCATCATCTGATTGGTTCCATGGCCCAGGATCCGGCCGGCTCAACGGCACAGCTGCTGCTGATTGGATCTGGAGCGGAGACTATTCCGATGGGCTTGGAGGCTCAGATGTTCCACAAGTCTAACAAACAGACACCCACCTTCACTTTAATCCAGAAAATTTGGAATAAGGGTAGACAACTACAAGAGGTGACTGGCTTTGCAGAATATAGTCCGATATGGGGGAATCTCTCGAACTAGCAAAACTAAATCAGGGACCCCGATGGTGCCCCTTTGGTGTGACTCTACTAACGCACATATTCCAGAACGGCAAGTTACTGTCATTCCCTGAACTACAAGCCAGGTTTAATCTACCTACTACTATGTACTACCCTTATCTCCAGCTCCGACATGCAGTGGGTGCGCAGGGAGACGCTACCATATTGGACTATGTCGAGCACCCCCATTTTCCATTTATTGCAGACCAGTGCGAAAACTATCTCACATTGCTACCAGATGCTATTGACGCATCACTTAAAAGCTCACCCAACTAAGGCACCATCCCTATGGGACAAAGATGTAGGTCCACTCACGGGAGACCAATGGGAGGAAATCCTGCAATCAATCAATATATGTTCTCTCAACGTGGCTCAAAAGATCTTGCAATTATATATCGTACTTAGAGTACACTACACCCCACTTAAATTATATAAAATGGGTAAGCGGCCGGATTCTCTATGTAGCAGATGCGGGCGAAATCAAGGCAATCTCATCCACTTACTCTGGAGATGCCCAAAACTCCATAGGTACTGGAGTGAGGTGCTTGGGACGCTTAATCAAGTGTTCCGGACTACCGTCCCCTTAGATCCAATTCACTGCATACTAGGGGTCCTGGAGGAAGATGCCCCGGAGGAGGTGACTAGAATAGCACTCTCTAGGGCACTGTTCCAGGCACGAAAATAGATTCTGATTGGCTGGAAACCAGTCTCCTCGCCCTCAGTGACATCCTGGATAGTACATATGGGAAATACCTTGGTTATGGAAAAATACATTTATCAACATAGGAGTAGCCCTGGCAGATTCAAAAAAATGTGGGCACCTTGGTTGGACACCCCTGGACCAAGTCCCAGGGAATTGGTAATGTCTAGATTGTTGCAATGCCCTGTGGGAAGACCATAAAGGTTTATTGATGGACAATAGCCAGATGTATGATATGTATTAGTATGTTGTTAACATCTTAGGTTTAAAGACGAGATAAATTTGATGGACGCAGGGAGGAATGTACTTTTTGCATGAAAGTGTATTAATATGTGTTGCTTGTGCATTGGAAAATGTGTGAACTTGTTCAATAAACACCTTTTTGATAAAAAAAAAAAAGAAAGACTTCCTCCTCTTGCTTTGTCTATTTAACCACTTGACGACCTCCTCACGCCGATGTACGTCGGCAAGGTGGCACGGACAGGCAAAATCACGTACATGTACGTGATTTGCCTTCCACGGGTGGGGGGTCCGATCGGACCCCCCCCCCCCCGGTGCCCGAGGCAGCCGTGTTTTGTTCCCCGGCGATCGGAGGTGAGGGGAAGGCCATCCGTTCGTGGCCCCCCCCCTCGCGATCGCCGCCGGCCAATGGGAACATTCCTTTGCGTGATGTCATCTCTCCTCGGCTCGGTATTTTCCGTTCCGGCGCCGAGGAGAGAAGACATCTATGTGAGTGCACAACACTACACACTCAGTAGAACATGCCAGGCACACAAAACACCCCGATCCCCCCCCCCCCCCGATCGCCCCCCGATCACCCCCCCCCCCGTCACAAACTGACACCAAGCAGGTTTTTTTTTTTTTCTGATTACTGTATTGGTGTCAGTTTGTGACAGTTACAGTGTTAGGACAGTTACTGTTAGCCCCCTTTAGGTCTAGGGTACCCCCCTAACCCCCCCTAATAAAGTTTTAACCCCTTGATCACCCCCAGTCACCAGTGTCACTAAGCGATAATTTTTCTGATCGCTGTATTAGTGTCGCTGGTGACGCTAGTTAGGGACGTAAATGTTCAGCGTTTTATAGCGTCAGGGACCCCCATATACTACCGAATAAATGTTTTAACCCCTTGATTGCCCCCTAGTTAACCCTTTCAGTACTGATCACCGTATAAGTGTTACGGTTGACGCTGGTTAGTTCGTTTATTTTTTATAGTGTCAGGGCACCCGCCGTTTATTACCGAATAAAGGTTTAGCCCCCTGATCGCCCGGCGGTGATATGCGCCGCCCCAGGCAGCGTCAGATTAGCGCCAGTACCGCTAACACCCACGCACGCAGCATACGCCTCCCTTAGTGGTATAGTATCTGAACGGATCAATATCTGATCCGATCAGATCTATACTAGCGTCCCCAGCAGTTTAGGGTTCCCAAAAACGCAGTGTTAGCGGGATCAGCCCAGATACCTGCTAGCACCTGCGTTTTGCCCCTCCACCCAGCCCACCCAAGTGCAGTATCAATCGATCACTGTCACTTACAAAACACTAAACGCATTTTGGTGAACTGGCAAGCAAGCACCAGCCCCAGGCAGCGTCAGGTTAGCGCCAGTAGCGCTAACACCCACGCACGCACCGTATCCTCCCTTAGTGGTATAGTATCTGATCGGATCAATATCTGATCCGATCAGATCTATACTAGCGTCCCCAGCAGTTTAGGGTTCCCAAAAACGCAGTGTTAGCGGGATCAGCCCAGATACCTGCTAGCACCTGCGTTTTGCCCCTCCGCCCGGCCCAGCCCAGCCCACCCAAGTGCAGTATCGATCGATCACTGACACTTACAAAACACTAAATGCATAGCTGCAGCGTTCGCAGAGTCAGGCCTGATCCCTGCGATCGCTAACAGTTTTTTTGGTAGTATTTTGGTGAACTGGCAAGCACCAGCCCCAAGCAGCGTCAGGTTAGCGCCAGTACCGCTAACACCCACGCACGCAGCATACACCTCCCTTAGTGGTATAGTATCTGAACGGATCAATATCTGATCCGATCAGATCTATACTAGCGTCCCCAGCAGTTTAGGGTTCCCAAAAACGCAGTGTTAGCGGGATCAGCCCAGATACCTGCTAGCACCTGCATTTTGCCCCTCCGCCCGGCCCAGCTCAGCCCACCCAAATGCAGTATCGATCGATCACTGTCACCCACAAAACACTTAACGCATAACTGCAGCGTTCGCAGAGTCAGGCCTGATCCCTGCGATCGCTAACAGTTTTTTTGGTAGCGTTTTGGTGAACTGGCAAGCACCAGCGGCCTAGTACACCCCGGTCGTGGTCAAACCAGCACTGCAGTAACACTTGGTGACGTGGCGAGTCCCATAAGTGCAGTTCAAGCTGGTGAGGTGGCAAGCACAAGTAGTGTCCCGCTGCCACCAAAAAGACAAACACAGGCCGTCGTGCCCATAGTGCCCTTCCTGCTGCATTCGCCAATCCTAATTGGGAACCCACAACTTCTGCAGCGCCCGTACTTCCCCCATTCACATCCCCAACCAAATGCAGTCGGCTGCATGAGAGGCATTTTCTTTATGTCCTCCCGAGTACCCCTACCCAACGAACCCCCCCAAAAAAGATGTGTCTGCAGCAAGCGCGGATATAGGCGTGACACCCGCTATTATTGTCCCTCCTGTCCGGACAATCCTGGTCTTTGCATTGGTGAATGTTTTGAACGCTACCATGCACTAGTTGAGTATTAGCATAGGGTACAGCATTGCACAGACTAGGCACACTTTCACAGGGTCTCCCAAGATGCCATCGCATTTTGAGAGACCCGAACCTGGAACCGGTTACCGTTATAAAAGTTAGTTACAAAAAAAGTGTAAAAAAAAAAAAAAAAATATATAAAATAAAAAAAAATAGTTGCCGTTTTATTGTTCTCTCTCTCTCTATTCTCTCTATTGTTCTGCTCTTTTTTACTGTATTCTATTCTGCAATGTTTTATTGTTATTATGTTTTATCATGTTTGCTTTTCAGGTATGCAATTTTTTATACTTTACCGTTTACTGTGCTTTATTGTTAACCATTTTTTTGTCTTCAGGTACGCCATTCACGACTTTGAGTGGTTATACCAGAATGATGCCTGCAGGTTTAGGTATCATCTTGGTATCATTCTTTTCAGCCAGCGGTCGGCTTTCATGTAAAAGCAATCCTAGCGGCTAATTAGCCTCTAGACTGCTTTTACAAGCCGTGGGAGGGAATGCCCCCCCCCCCACTGTCTTCCGTGTTTTTCTCTGGCTCTCCTGTCTCAACAGGGAACCTGAGAATGCAGCTGGTGATTCAGCCAGCTGACCATAGAGCTGATCAGAGACCAGAGTGGCTCCAAACATCTCTATGGCCTAAGAAACCGGAAGCTACGAGCATTTTATGACTTAGATTTCGCCGGATGTAAATAGCGCCATTGGGAAATTGGGGAAGCATTTTATCACACCGATCTTGGTGTGGTCAGATGCTTTGAGGGCAGAGGAGAGATCTAGGGTCTAATAGACCCCAATTTTTTCAAAAAAGAGTACCTGTCACTACCTATTGCTATCATAGGGGATATTTACATTCCCCGAGATAACAATAAAAATGATTAAAAAAAAAAAAATGAAAGGAACAGTTTAAAAATAAGATAAAAAAGAAAAAAATAATAAAGAAAAAAAAAAAAAAAAGCACCCCTGTCGCCCCCTGCTCTCGCGCTAAGGCGAACGCAAGCGGCGGTCTGTCGTCAAACATAAACAGCAATTGCACCATGCATGTGAGGTATCACCGCGAAGGTCAGATCGAGGGCAGTAATTTTTGCAGTAGACCTCCTCTGTAAATCTAAAGTGGTAACCTGTAAAGGCTTTTAAAAATGTATTTATTTTGTTGCCACTGCACGTTTGTGCGCAATTTTAAAGCATGTCATGTTTGGTATCCATGTACTCGGCCTAAGATCATCTTTTTTATTTCATCAAACATTTGGGCAATATAGTGTGTTTTAGTGCATTAAAATTTAAAAAAGTGTGTTTTTTCCCCAAAAAATGCGTTTGAAAAATCGCTGCGCAAATACTGTGTGAAAAAAAAAAATGAAACACCCACCATTTTAATCTGTAGGGCATTTGCTTTAAAAAAATATATAATGTTTGGGGGTTCAAAGTAATTTTTTTGCAAAAAAAAAATAACTTTTTCATGTAAACAATAAGTGTCAGAAAGGGCTTTGTCTTCAAGTGGTTAGAAGAGTGGGTGATGTGTGACATAAGCTTCTAAATGTTGTGCATAAAATGCCAGGACAGTTCAAAACCCCCCCAAATGACCCCATTTTGGAAAGTAGACACCCCAAGCTATTTGCTGAGAGGCATGTTGAGTCCATGGAATATTTTATATTGCGATACAAGTTGCGGGAAAGAGACAAATTTTCTTTTTTTTTTTTTTTTTTTTTTTTTTTTTTGCACAAAGTTGTCACGAAATTATATATTGCTCAAACATGCCATGGGAATATGTGAAATTACACCCCAAAATACATTCAGCTGCTTCTCCTGAGTACGGGGATACCACATGTGTGAGACTTTTTGGGAGCCTAGCCGCGTACGGGACCCCGAAAACCAAGCACCGCCTTCAGGCTTTCTAAGGGCGTGAATTTTTGATTTCACTCTTCACTGCCTATCACAGTTTCGGAGGCCATGGAAAGCCCAGGTGGCACAAACCCCCCCCCAAATGACCCCATTTTGGAAAGTAGACACCCAAAGCTATTTGCTGAGAGGTATAGTGAGTATTTTGCAGACCTCACTTTTTGTCACAAAGTTTTGAAAATTGAAAAAAGAAAAAAAAAATGTTTTTTCTTGTCTTTCTTCATTTTCAAAAACAAATGAGAGCTGCAAAATACTCACCATGCCTCTCAGCAAATAGCTTGGGGTGTCTACTTTCCAAAATGGGGTCATTTGGGGGGGTTTTGTGCCACCTGGGCATTCCATGGCCTCCGAAACTGTGATAGGCAGTGAAGAGTGAAATCAAAAATTTTCACCCTTAGAAATCCTGAAGGCGGTGCTTGGTTTTCGGGGTCCCGTACGCGGCTAGGCTCCCAAAAAGTCCCACACATGTGGTATCCCCATACTCAGGAGAAGCAGCTGAATGTATTTTGGGGTGCAATTCCACATAGGCCCACGGCCTGTGTGAGCAATATATCATTTAGTGACAACTTTTTGTAAATATTTTTTTTTTTTTTTGTCATTATTCAATCACTTGGGACAAAAAAAATAAATATTCAATGGGTTCAACATGCCTCTCAGCAATTTCCTTGGGGTGTCTACTTTCCAAAATGGTGTCATTTGGGGGGGTTTTGTACTGCCCTGCCATTTTAGCAGCTCAAGAAATAGGCAGTCATAAACTAAAAGCTGTGTAAATTACAGAAAATGTACCCTAGTTTGTAGACGCTATAACTTTTGTGCAAACCAATAAATATACGCTTATTGACATTTTTTTTACCAAAGACATGTGGCCGAATACATTTTGGCCTAAATGTATGACTAAAATTTATGTTTATTGGTTTTTTTTTTATAACAAAAAGTAGAAAATATCATTTTTTTTCAAAATTTTCGGTCTTTTTCCGTTTATAGCGCAAAAAATAAAAACTGCAGAGGTGATCAAATACCATCAAAAGAAAGCTCTATTTGTGGGAAGAAAAGGACGCAAATTTCGTTTGGGTACAGCATTGCATGACCGCGCAATTAGCCGTTAAAGCGACGCAGTGCCAAATTGGAAAAAGACCTCTGGTCCTTAGGCAGCATAATGGTCCGGGGCTCAAGCGGTTAAACTAAAGACAGCTCTTGTTTCACTGCCCAAGTAATGCTTTTGCACAGTCAGTGTCACAATCTGTTGCCGGGCTCAGAGGCCAAGAGCTAAAGCAGTAGCGAGGCACCCATCGACCAACTAGACAAGTACAGAAGCAGGTCACCTTGTTGGATAACACGTGCTTACCTGAGGTGCGGAGTCTAAGTACTAACCAGTGTTCACCAGAGCTCCTGATGGTGGGGATAGGTTTTGCTGCATGTTAGTACCAGGTCGCGGTCCTCAGGATAGCCCCACCAGAAGGTGAACAGTCCAGGGTTCAGTAGGAGATATAGCAAGTAGGGATAACCAGAAGCATAGTCAGTAAAGAAGCCAAAGGTCAGTAACGAATAGTTGCAGGTTGGGATCAAGCAGAAGCATAGTCGAGGAACAAGCCAAGGGTCGGTAACAAGTAGTAGCAAAGATACGGATGGCAGCAGGACTGACAAAAGCGAGATGTTGGCTGGAAGGAGCACAATAATCTGCCAAACAGGAAGTACAAAGGCATGGCTTAAATAAGAAGTTCATGGGAGAAGCAAGGAATTCAAATTTCAAGACAAACGGGGTTCAAGGCAGGATCATTCAAGGAATTGTGCAGGGTGCTGGCCAGCATTTTAGGTGGCTCAGCAAGAAGAGACATCCCCAGACACAACAGAGTTCGCAGGTTCAGATCCATCCGGGCCCTGACAGACAAGCCCTGTACCTGACTGCTATCCAGCCTGCTTTCCTCCATTGATTCTGACCTCTGGCTTTATTTCTTGACTGTCAAAAGACACTACCTGCCCTAACCACCCTTGGCTTTGTTCCTGGTTTTCTAGCTCTGCTGCTAGACCTAACTTCTGTCCTGTCCCTTCTCTATTGAGTCCACAAACAGGTCAATCCTCCAGATCATCGCTGCACTGTATCTTTCTGCTCCAGACCTACTTCCTGGTGCCTTCTTGTCTACAAATCCCTGGCTGTGTGTAGAGTGAACCTGGTGGTCCTCACCTGGAATCAGCACACAGCAAAATCCATCTCCACTATCAGGAGCTCTGGTGAACATCAGCTGCCCCTTGCACCCCTCTGTGGCCTGGTGGATCTTGTGTTACCTGCCCTCACCTCCACCTACCTGCAGTTGACATAGTGGGTCCACAATTGTCTGGACATATGTGGCAAAGTGGGTTGCTCTGGTGTCCCCCAGCAGACACTCTGGATTTCTTAGAACATGGGCAACTGATGGGAATACCAGTATGCATTTCTTAAGGAGAGTCAGCTGGTCATATTGGGACTATTGGGAAAGCCATTTGAGACTTTCCTGTGGACCACTTGAGGTGTGGACAGTAAAAACATTTTCTGCCATTATCCATTTCCAATACACTCTGTCATCCTTGACCTGAGTTTGAACAGCTGTGTAATATGTCTAAACCTCTGGTTAGACTGGAATCCTTACTAAACAAGTTGTTGCTTTTTGTTAAATTCCAAGGCAGTCTACACTTCCTTAATGCATGGGAATGGGACCAGGGCCATAGATTGTCCAGTTTACGCACACCACCTCGATATTCTCCATATGAGACACCTGCTATACATTTCTCACTCACTGGTATGGGGTTCCGGTCCAGGAGGCTGTGGCTTTTAAATCTAAATTGCCTTTTTGCTGGAGGGGCTGTGGCTGTGTTGGAACCCTGCTGTATATTTGGTGGCAGTGCCCCTGAAGCAGTCATTTTAGGCAAGAGAGAGGCTTGCAAACGAAAAAAATTCTAGACAGACTTTCCGGATGCTCTAGGCCCATTTGCCTCCTATGTCTACTAAGTAATATGAAACATTACCCCCATCTCTTGAATACTGCAAATCATCTCATACCCAACCCCCCCCCCCCACCTACCATTGAGAGCTATAGTTTCCATCATCTCATTCACTTTGCTGATCCATTTGGTTATCGTCAGTGATCATTGTATTTTGACAGTGGGAGAACCTCCATCTGTCAGAATACAATAGCGCAGGTGGAGGGAGCCATGGTTGAAGGAAAGACATTTTTGTATAATGCATGGCTTGCTTAAGGCAGCAGCATCTTTAATGAAATTACATGAAGCCTCTAATGACCTCTACATATATGTGCGCCTACGTTTGTGCTGGAACTGCGCTCCATAATATAATTCTACCATGGAGAATGAGCTCTCATGGATAGCTCCTGGTGTCCTACTAATGATCAGGAGTCAAGAGGAGTGGCTCCCAATCACAATTGCTGTTATTTCCTGTAATCTTTCTCCTCTGAATGTAGGAAGTTATGTTGTATCTTTTTCTCCTAGTCCGGAGAAAAATGTAAACAAGAAAAAAGTGTGTTGGTTAAAAAAAAAAAGTGTGTGTATATGTATGTGTATATGTGCAGTCAGGTCCACAAATATTGAGACATTGACACAATTCTAATCTTTTTGGCTCTATACGCCACCACAATGGATTTGAAATGAAAAGAACAAGATGTGCTTTAGACTTTCAGCTCTAATTTGAGGGTATTTACAAAAAAGGAAAACCTGTGGTTTTCCACATTGCGCCACCTTGCTTTTTCCCTTACTTTGTTGATCACTGATTAATATATGATATCTTTTGCAAGATAGTGAGACCCCTTTCTCTTCTTTGCAACTACTGAACCCCAAATGTGTCCTGAAGAAGTGTACAATGAAACGCGTAGACGCATTAGGGCACATATCATAAATAGATTATTTTTTGTATATATGATTTTTATCGATGTTTCTTTCATGTTCCTGTTGTTTGTAATATATATATATATATATATATATATATATATATATATATATAAAATATGATTTCAATAAATGCTAATATTTTTGTAAATATCCACTGTTAGTTGTGCCTTTAACCACTTCAGCCCCGGAAGGATTTATCCCCTTCCTGACCAGAGCACTTTTTACAATTTGGCACTGCGTCACTTTAACTGCTAATTGCGGTCATGCAATGCTGTACCCAAATAAAATGTGCATCCTTTTGTTCCCACAAATAGAGCTTTCTTTTGATGGTATTTGATCACCTCTGCGGTTTTTATTTTTTGCGCTATAAACGGAAAAAGACCAAAAATTTTGAAAAAAAACTATTTTCTACTTTTTGTTATAAAAAAAATACAATAAACTCAATTATAGTCATACATTTAGTCCAAAATGTATTCAGCCACATGTCTTTGGTAAAAAAATGTCAATAAGCGTATATTTATTGGTTTGCGCAAAAGTTATAGCGTCTACAAACTAGGGTACATTTTCTGGAATTTACACAGCTTTTAGTTTATGACTGCCTATGTCATTTCTTGAGGTGCTAAAATGGCAGGGCGGTACAAAACCCCCCCCAAATTACCCCATTTTGGAAAGTAGACACCCCAAGGAAATTGCTGAGAGGCATGTTGAGCCCATTGAATATTATTTTTTTTGTCCCAAGTGATTGAATAATGACAAAAAAAAAAAAAATTACAAAAAGTTGTCACTAAATGATATATTGCTCACACAGGCCATGGGCATATGTGGAATTGCACCCCAAAATACATTTAGCTGCTTCTCCTGAGTATGGGGATACCACATGTGTGGGACTTTTTGGGAGTCTAGCCGCGTGCGGGGCCCCGAAAACCAAGCACCGCCTTCAGGATTTCTAAGGGCGTAAATTTTTTATTTCACTCCTCACTACCTATCACAGTTTTGAAGGCCATAAAATGCCAGGACAGTTCAACCCCCCCCCCAAATGACCCCATTTTGGAAAGTAGACACCCCAAGCTATTTGCTGAGAGGCATGGTGAGTATTTTGCAGCTCTCATTTGTTTTTGAAAATGAAGAAAGAAAAGAAAAATGTATTTTTTTTCTTTTTTCAATTTTCAAAACTTTGTGACAAAAAGCGAGGTCTGCAAAATACTCACCATACCTCTCAGCAAATAGCTTGGAGTGTCTACTATCCAAAATGGGGTCAGTTGGGGGGGTTTGTGCCATCTGGGCATTCCATGGCCTCCGAAACTGTGATAGGCAGTGAGGAGTGAAATCAAAAGTTTACACCCTTAGAAACCCTGAAGGCGGTGCTTCATTTTTGGGGTCCCGTATGTGGCTAGGCTCCCAAAAAGTTTCACACATGTGGTATCCCTGTACTCAGGAGAAGCAACAGAATGTATTTTGGGGTGTAATTTCACATATTCCCATGGCATGTTTGAGCAATATATCATTTAGTGACAACTTTGTGCAAAACAAAAAAAAAAATGTGTCTTTTTCCCGCAACTTGTGTCATAATATAAAATATTCCATGGACTCGACATGCCTCTCAGCAAATAGCTTGGGGTGTCTACTTTCCAAAATGGGGCATTTGGGGGGGTTTTGAACTGTCCTGGCATTTTATGCACAACATTTAGAAGCTTATGTCACACATCACTCGCTCTTCTAACCACTTGAAGACAAAGCCCTTTCTGACACTATTTGTTTACATGAAAAAAATTTTATTTTTTTTTGCAAGAAAATTACTTTGAACCCCCAAACATTATATATTTTTTTTTAAAGCAAAGGCCCTACAGATTAAAATGGTGGGTGTTTCATTTTTTTTTTCACACAGTATTTGCGCAGCGATTTTTCAAACGCATTTTTTGGGGGAAAAACACACTTTTTTAAAATTCTAATGCACTAAAACACACTATATTGCGCAAATGTTTGATCAAATAAAAAAGATGATCTTAAGCCGAGTACATGGATACCAAACATGACATACTTTAAAATTGCGCACAAACGTGCAATGGCGACAAACTACATACATTTTTAAAAGCCTTTACAGGTTACCACTTTAGTTTTACAGAGGCAGTCTACTGCTAAAATTACTGCCCTTGATCTGACCTTCACGGTGATACCTGCTTTTTTTATCTTATCTTTTTTTTTTAATAATTTTTATTGTTATGTTAGGGAATGTAAATATCCCCTACGATAGCAATAGGTAGTGACAGGTACTCTTTTTTTGAAAAAAATGGGGTCTATTAGACCCTAGATCTCTCCTCTGCCCTCAAAGCATCTGACCACACCAAGATCAGTGTGATAAAATGCTTTCCCAATTTCCCAATGGCGCTGTTTAGATCCGGCGAAATCTAAGTCATGAAATGCTCATAGCTTCCGGTTTCTTAGACCATAGAGATGATTGGAGCCATTCTGGTCTCTGATCAGCTCTATGGTCAGCTGGCGGAATCACCGGCTGCATTCTCAGGTTCCCTGTTGGGACAGGAGAGCCAGAAAAAAACATGGAAGGCGGTGGGAGGGGGGGACATTCCCTCCCACTGCTTGTAAAAGCAGTCTAGAGGCTAATTAGCCACTAGGATTGCTTTTACATGAAAGCCAACCGCTGGCTGAAAGAATGATACCAAGATGATACCTAAACCTGCAGGCATCATTCTGGTATAACCACTCAAAGTCCAGCAACATACCAGTACGTTACTGGTCCTTGTTGGGCATATAGTGTAATCTTTTTTTTTTTCATGCAGCCTGTGGGCTGAACGAAAAAAAGAGATAGATCGGTGGGTATGCCCACCATTAGAATACCTCCCTTCATCCACCCACTTCTAATGATGGGCATACATGCACCATTAATATATGTCGAAGCATGGGGGCATCCGCCCCAAAAGTTAGGAGCAAATCGCTCCTCCGCCCCTGCTGCCCCCATGCTTGGGTATATATCACCTCCGCTGGAGTCATGGCTTTATATATCATGGGAGCAAACGCTGTTGCTGTCAAGATAAATAAATCCGCGCTGCAGCTGAATGGCGTACCTGAAAACAAAAAAATGGTTAACAATAAAACACAGTAAACAGTAAAGTATAAAAAATTGCATACCTGAAAAGCAAACATGATAAAACATAATAACAATAAAACATTGCAGAATAGAATACAGTAAAAAAAAGAGCAGAACAATAGAGAGAGAGAGAACAATAAAACAACAACTATTTTTTTTTTTTATTTTATATATTTTTTTGTTTTTTGTTTTTTTTACACTTTTTTTGTAACTGTAACTTTTTTTACTGTAACCGGTTCCAGGTTCAGGTCTCTCAAAATGCGATGTCATCTTGGGAGACCCTGTGAAAGTGTGCCTAGTCTGTGCAATGCTGTACCCTACGCTAATACTCAACTAGTGTATGGTAGCGCTCAAAACATTTACTAATGCAAAGACCAGGATTGTCAGGACAGCAGGGACAATAATAGCGGGCGACACGCCTATATCCGCGCTTGCTGCAAACACAACATCTTTTTTGGGGGGTTCGTTGGGTAGGGGTACTCGGGAGGACATAAAGAAAATGCCTCTCATGCAGCCGACTGCATTTGGTTGGGGATGTGAATGGGGGAAGTACGGGCGCTGCAGAAGCGGTGGGTTCCCAATTAGGATTGGCGAATGCAGCAGGAAGGGCATTATGGGCACGACGGGCCTGTTTGTCTTATTCTTGGTGGCAGCGGGACACTACTTGTGCTTGCCACCTCACCAGCTTGAACTGCACTTATGGGACTCGCCACGTCACCAAGTGTTACTGCAGTGCTGGTTTGACTACGACCAGGGTGGACTAGGCCACTGGTGCTTGCCAGTTCACCAAAACGCTACCAAAGAAACTGTTAGCGATCGCAGGGATCAGGCCTGACTCTGCGAACGCTGCAGTTATGCGTTTAGTGTTTTGTAAGTGACAGTGATCGATCGATACTGCACTTGGGTGGGCTGGGCTGTGCGGAGGGGCAAAACGCAGGTGCTAGCAGGTATCTGGGCTGATCCCGCTAACACTGCATTTTTGGGAACCCTAAACTGCTGGGGACGCTAGTATAGATCTGATCAGATCAGACATTGATCCGTTCAGATACTATACCACTAAGGGAGGTGTACGGTGCGTGCGTGGGTGTTATGGCTACTGGCACTAACCTGACGCTGCCGGGGCTGGTGCTTGCCAGTATACCAAAACGCTACCAAAAAAAACGTTAGCGATCGCAGGGATCAGGCCTGACTCTGCAAATGCTGCAGTTATGCGTTTAGTGTTTTGTAAGTGACAGTGATCGATCGATACTGCTCTTGGGTGGGCTGGGCTGGGCCGGGCGGAGGGGCAAAACGCAGGTGCTAGCAGGTATCTGGGCTGATCCTGCTAACACTGCGTTTTTGGGAACCCTAAACTGCTGGGGACGCTAGTATAGATCTGATCGGATCAGATATTGATCTGTTCAGATACTATACCACTAAGGGAGGTGTATGGTGCATGCGTGGGTGTTAGCGGTACTGGCACTAACCTAACGCTGCCTGGGGCGACGCAGACCCTATCTGACCCTAAAACCTAAGTTATATCACCGCCGGGCGATCAGGGGGCTAAACCTTTGTTGGGTAATAAACGGCGGGGCCCTGACACCATAAAAAATTAACTAACCAGCGTCACCCGCAACAGTTATACGGAATCACTGGTGAAAGGGTTAACTAGGGGGCAATCAGGGGGTTAAAACCTTTTATTAGAATGCAGTAATCAGAAAAAAAAAAAACTGCTTGGTGTCACTGTGACGGGGGGGGGGGGGGGGGGGTGATTAGGGGGCGATCGGGGGGGTGTAAAGTGTGCCTGGTGTGTTTTACTGTGTGTGTAGTGTTTGTGCACTCACATCGATGTCTTCTCTCCTCAGCGCTGGAATGGAAAATACCGAACCGAGGAGCGATGACATCACTTCCTCTGCCGCTGTTTACTATACAGCAGCAGAGGAAGATTCTCATTCGTTGGGAGCGATTGTGAGGGGGTGGCCACGAATGAGTGGTCTCCCCCTCAGCCTGGATCGCTCCCCTAACGAAGCCGACCGCGGGAGGCAGATCACGTACCAGGTACGTGATTTTGCCTGCGCGTGCCATTCTGCCGCAGTATATCTGCGTTAGGTGGTCGGCAAGTGGTTAAAGTCCGACCACAGGTTTTCCTTTTTTGGAATTCTTTTTTCTTTATCTCTTCACAAATTTACGGATAGGCATTTTGAGTGCTGTTTCTTTTTCGTATTCAAGGGTATTTACATCCAATTTAGGTGAACGGTGTAGGAATTACAACAGTTTGTATATGTGTCTCCCACTTTTTAAGGGACCAAAAGTAATGGGACAGATTAACAATCCTCCATCAAACTTTCACTTTTTAATACTTGGTTGCAAATCCTTTGCAGTCAATTACAGCCTGAAGTCTGGAATGCATAGACATCATCAGACGCTGGGTTTCATCCCTGGTGATGCTTTGCCAGGCCTCTACTGCAACTGTCTTCAGTTCATGCTTGTTCTTGGGGCATTTTCCCTTCAGTTTTGTCTTCAGCAAGTGAAATGCATGCTCAATCGGATTCAGGTCAGGTGATTGACTTGGCCATTGCATAACATTCCACTTATTTACCTTAAAAAACTCTTTGGTTGCTTTCGCAGTATGGGTCATTGTCCATCTGCACTGTGAAGTGCCGTCCAATGAGTTCTGAAGCATTTTGCTGAATATGAGCAGATTATATTGCCCGAAACACTTCAAAATTCATCCTGCTGCTTTTGTCAGTGTCACATCATCAATAAATACAAGAGAACCAGTTCCATTGGCAGCCATACATGCCCACGCCATGATACTACCACCACCATGCTTCAATTGATGAGGTGGTATGCTTTGGATCATGAGCATTTCCTTTCCTTCTCCATACTCTTCTCTTCCCATCACTCTGGTACAAGCTGATCTTGGTCTCATCTGTCCATAGGATGTTGTTCCAGAACTGTGAAGGCTTTTTTAGATGTTTGGCAAACTCAAATCTGGCCTTCCTGTTTTTGAGGCTCACCAATGGTTTACATCTTGTGGTGAACCCTCTGTATTCACTCTGGTGAAGTCTTCTCTTGATTGTTGACTTTGACACACATACACCTACCTCCTGAAGAGTGTTCTTGATCTAGCCAACTGTTGTGAAGGGTGTTTTCTTCACCAGGGAAAGAATTCTTTGGTCATCCACCACAGTTGTTTTCCGTGGTCTTCTGGGTCTTTTGGTGTTGCTGAGCTCACTGGTGCGTGCTTTCTTTTTAAGGATGTTCCAAACAGTTGATTTGGCCACACCCAATGTTTTTGCTATGAACTCTGGACCTTTTATCTGCTCCTTGTAAATGGGATAATGAGGGAATAACACACACCTGGCCATGGAACAGCTGAGCAGCCACTTGTCCCATTACTTTTGGTCCCTTAAAAAGTGGGAGGCATATATACAAACTGTTATAATTCCTACACCGTTCACCTGATTTGGATGTAAATACCCTCAAATTAAAGCTGAAAGTCTGCAGTTAAAGAACATCTTGTTCATTTCATTTTAAATCCATTGTGGTGGTATATAGAGCCAAAAAGATAAGAATTGTGTCGATGTCCCAATATTTATGGACCAGACTGTATGTATGTATGTGTGTATGTATGTGTGTATGTATATATATATATGTGTGTGTGTGTGTGTGTGTGTGTATATATGTGTATATATATATATATATATATATATATATATATATATATATATATATACACACACACAAATACACAGTATCTCACAAAAGTGAGTACACTCCTCACATTTTTGTAAATATTTTATTATATCTTTTCATGTGACAACACTGAAGAAATGACACTTTGCTACAATGTAAGGTAGTGAGTGTAAAGCTTGTATAACAGTGAAAATTTACTGTCCCCTCAAAATAACACAGCCATTAATGTCTAAACCGCTGGCAACAAAAGTGAGTACACCCCTAAGTGAAAATGTCCAAATTGGGCCCAAAGTGTCAATATTTTGTATGGCCACCATTATTTTCCAGCACTGCCTTAACCCTCTTGGGCATGGAGTTCACCAGACATTCACAGGTTGCCACTGGAGTCCTCCTCCACATCACGAAGCTGGTGGATGTTAGAGACCTTGTGCTCCTCCACCTTCAGTTTGAGGATGACCCACAGATGCTCAATAGGGTTTAGGTCTGGAGACATGGTTGGCCAGTCCATTACCTTTACCCTCAGCTTCTTTAGCAAGGCAGTGGTCAGCTTGTAGGTGTGTTTGGGGGTCGGTATCATGTGGGAATACTGCCCTGTGGCCCAGTCACCAAAGGGAAGGGATCAAGCTCTGCTTCAGTATGTCACAGTACATGTTGGCATTCATTGTTCCCTCAATGAACTGTAGCTCTCCAGTGCCAGAAGCACTCATGCAGCCCCAGACCATGACACTCCCACCACCATGCTTGACTGTGGGCAAGACACACTTGTCTTTGTACTCCTCACCTGTTTTCCGCCACACGCTTGACACCATCTGAACCAAATAAGTTTATCTTGGTCTCATCAGACCACAGGGCATGGTTCCATTAATCCATGTCCTTAGTCTGCTCATCTTCAGCAAACTGTTTGTGGGCTTTCTTGTGCATCATCTTTAGAAGAGGCTTCCTTCTGGGATGACAGCCATGCAGACCAATTTGATGCAGTGTGTGGCGTATGGTCTGAGCACTGACGGGCTTACCCTCCCACCCCTTCAACCTCTGCAGCAATGCTGGCAGCACTCATAAGTCTATTTCCCAAAGACAACCTCTGGATATGAGGCTGAGCACGTGCACTCAGCTTCTTTGGTTGACCATGGCGAAGCCTGTTCTGAGTGGAACCTGTCCTGTTAAACTGCTGTATGGTCTTGGCCACCGTGCTGCAGCTCAGTTTCAGGGCCTTGGCAATCTTCTTATGGCCTAGGCCATCTTTATGTAGAGCCACAATACTTTTTTTTAGATCCTCAGAGAGTTCTTTGCCATGAGGTGCCATGTTGAACTTCCAGTGACCAGTATGAGTGAGTGCAATAACACCAAATTTAACACACCTGCTCCCCATTCACACAAGTGACCTTGTAACACAACACCGGGGAGGGAAACTGGCTAATTGGTCCCAATTTGGACATTTTCACTTAGGGGTGTACTCACTTTTGTTGCCAGCGGTTTAGACATTAATGGCTGTGTGTTGAGTTATTTTGAGGGGACAGCAAATTTACACTGTTATACAAGCTGTACACTCACAACTTTACATTGTAGCAAAGTGTATTTGGATTGGAGAATGAATGTGTCCCTTTGTTTTTTCCTATTGAATATTGGTGGAAGATTGGGAGGCCACCCTGACATTTATCTCTATACGAATCACCATAGAAACAGTAGAAGTAACCCACCCGAAGATTTATTTATAATGTGTGTGTGTGTGTGTATATATATATATGTGTGTATGTGTGTGTATGTGTGTGTATGTATATATATATATATATATATATATATATGTTTGTATGTATGTATATATATAGGTGATACTGGTAATACTCGAAAAATTTGAATATTTGTGCAAAAGTTCATTTATTTCACTAATGCAACTTATAAGGCGAAACTAATATATGAGATAGACTAATTACATGCAAAGCAAGATAGTTCAAGCTGTGATTTGTCATTATGATTATGGCTTACAGCTCACGAAAACCCCAAATCCACAATCTCAGAAAATATTACATGCAAGCAATAAAACAAGGATTGTACATAGAACAATATCGGACTTCTGCAAAGTATAAGCATGCATATGTACTCAGTACTTGGTTTGGGCCCCTTTTGCAGCAATTACTGGCTCAATGCAGCGTGGCATGGAAGCTATCACCCTGTGGGACGGCTGAGGTGTTATGGAAGACCAGGATGCTTCAATAGCGGCCTTCAGCTCTTCTGCATTGTTCGGTCTCATGTCTCTCATCTTTCTCTTAGCAATGCCCCATAGATTCTCTATGGGGTTCAGGTCAGGCGAGTTTGCTGGCCAATCAAGCACAGTAATCCCACGGTCATTGAACCAGGTTTTGGTGCTTTTGGCAGTGAGGACAGGTGCCAATTCCTGCTGGAAAATGAAGTCAGCATCCCCATAGAGCTCGTCTGCGGAAGGAAGCATAAAGTGCTCCAAAATCGACGGCTGCGTTGGCCCTGAACTTAATGAAGCACAGTGGACCAACACCAGCAGATTACATGGCTCCCCAAATCAACACAGACTGTGGAAAATTCACACTGGACCTCAAGCATCCTGCAGTGTGTGCCTCTCCATTCTTCCTCCATACTCTGGGTCCTTGGTTTCCAAATGAAATGCAAAATTTGCTGTCATCAGAAAAGAGGACTTTGGACCACTGAGCAACAGACCGGGTCTGTTTTTCTTTAGCCCAGGTAAGACGCTTCTGATGTTGTTTGTTGTTCAGGAGTGGCTTGACAAGAGGAATACGACATTTGAAGCCCATGTCCAGGATCCGTCTGTGTGTGGTTGCTCTTGATGCACTGACTCCAGCCTCATTCCACTCCTTGTGAAAGTCCCCAACACTTTTGAATGGCCTTTTCCTGACAATCCTCACCAGGCTGCGGTTATCCCTGCTGCTTGTGCACCCTTTTTTTCCACACTTTTCCCTTCCACATAACTTTCTGTTAATGTGCTTTGATACAGCACTTTGGGAACATCCAACTTCTTTTGCAATTACCTTTTGAGGTTTTCCCTCCTTATGGAGGGTGTCAATGATGGTTTTCTCCACAACTGTCAGGTCAGCAGTCTTTCCCATGATTGTGATTCCTACTGAACCAGACTGAGAGATCATTTAAAGGCTCAGGAACCCTTTGCAGGTGTTATGGCTTAATTAGCTGATTAGAGTGGGACACTTTGAGCCTAGAATATTGCACCTTTTCACAATATTCAAATTTTCTAAGATTGTGGATTTGGGGTTTTCATGAGCTGTAAGCCATAATCATCACATTTATGACAAATCACGGCTTGAACTATCTTGCCTTGCATGTAATGAGTCTATCTCATATATTAGTTTCACCTTTTAAGTTGCATTAATGAAATAAATTAACTCTTACACGATATTCTAATTTTTTGAGGATCACCTGTATGTGTGTGTGTGTGTGTGTGTGTGTGTGTGTGTGTGTATATAGATCAGGGCCTAATCTAGGATAGCATCAGAGTGTTTTAGGTAGGATTAATAAAATGTTATCTGAATCGTATAGTACCAGACAAAATACTTGCAACGGACCCATGTTGTAGAACATGGGTTATTTGTTGCTACCTGCAGATGACTGGCAAACGCTTTGCTGGGAAAATACCCCTGTGCACGCTCATATAACTCCACCGACTTTGAAGGTTTTTGCTAGTGCTCTTAGGTGATGGACCTCTTATCCTATGGAGAAGTCTCCTAAATTATTTTTCTTCACTACTTTGACTGACTTATGTCAGGATCCAACTGCTTACTGCCTCAAAACTCACTAGCAGTTTCTAAACTAGTTACCCTTGACATGCATCTTGAGAACTAGACCCTGCATTTTCAGGGCCATGCTATGGGCATTGAAACCTGCATTTGGCACTCAGCTTGGCAATTGATACAAGTATAGTTAGCCACAGGGTGCTATACAAGCCCAGGCCCGTGGTCCATTCCTATGGCACCCAGACCCTGAAAACCCCTTTCCGAGTATGCCAACTGTAATGGGGGTCATTTCATCCCCTCCGGGAACCTTCAGCATGGATAGGGAAAGACAGGGTTTCCCTGTACTTTTAAGCATGTCCTGTGGGACCCTATTTCACTTAGTTATCCTCCTCTATAAATGTCTACAACATTGGTGGTGGGTAATGTTTACCCTTTTGAATTTGGTGGGTTTTTCCCTTGCAATATTGGTTGGTGACATAGTTGCAAATGTCTTTCGGCTGAAGCACTTCCACCCTACTCATTATCTGCTTCACCAGAGACACACACAGTACAGTGGTGAGCACCTAGGTTTTAGTGATTCCTTTCCTGGACACACAAATATCCTCTCGTTCCACTTCCATTTCATTTGTACATCATAGCAGTTCCCTTCATTTAGCAATTCCAGAGACAAGACACCCAGGGGCTGAAAAAAAAGCAGAAAGCACTGAGGTAAACCAGCAAGTGCTCAGGGTAATAGCTGTTCCCCTGCACTGCAGCAAGGTCCTATATTGACACCACGTTTTTCCACTAATTCTATCTCCCTCTTACCTGCACTACAAATGGGCTATCTGAATGTAGCAGATTTCAAAACAACTATGTCTGATTTCTTTGGGATTTCTTTGCCCTTCAGGAGCCTTTGGTTTCAGTGATCTTCTGCCTTGACACAACTTGAATCTGTTGCGCATAACCCTGATCCTCCCAAGCTCTTGGAGAAAGATTGTATAGACAGTGAGGCAGGACAGGAAGATCCTGCAATGGAATTTCTACCTTCTGCAAAATTTGTCCAGTTTAGGAGGCACCAGCCAAATTTAATGCATGTATTGGCAGGTTAGTTGTACACAAGTTGATCTATCAATTGACTTATGTGCAACCAGCCTATTGGAAACTTTCTCTCGATTAGCGCTGCCGATTATAGCCTCAAAATCGATTGAGCCTAAACAAGCTCCTATTGACTCTACATGGCTGCCAAAGTCTCAAAACACTTTTCCTCTGCACATGAAAGTTAATTGTGCTCTGCATAAGAATTGGGCAAATCTAGACAAGGTATTCATTCCTTCAAAACTCTTTGCTGTGTTCTTTCCTATTAAAAAAGAAAAAAAAAGGGGGGGGGGGGGATTGGTCCCGATAGTGGATTCTGCTATTGCCGTTCTCAGCAAACACCTCTGTATTCTTGTTGAGGACATTTCCTCATTTAAGGATTTTAAGGATTCAGTGCTTTGAAACTCAGTTTAAGGCCTATCTTTGCCTTTGCTGGTCCTGCCTTACAAGCAGACATTGCCGCTATGTCCACGTGAACTGGAATTATGTATTTGAGGACCCTGTTCTCCTAGAAATATTGCATCTCATGATACCCTTCAGTGCTGCTATTTTGTGTTGATGCATTAGAGCATGGATCTCCACACTATGGCCTACAGGCCATTCCTTTCCCCTAAGCAATTCCTTTTAAAGCAGACCTTCATCTTTAAAAATATGTTTTTCCCTTCTGGTTGCTCCCTCCTCCCTTTCATAATTCGAGATTGTCCCCTCACTTGTTTTTTTTTTTTTTTACTTTTCAGTGCTGGGACCCAACACCTCTTCCTTTCTTGCCTAGGCACAAATGACATACACCTTTCTCTGCTTTCTGGGATGTCTGTCACACATCCCAGGAGGCTGATATGCCGTGAAAATCTGCGCATGTGCACAGGTGATGGTGCACCCTGCCAGGTACTGCAACTGGTGGAGGGCCTGGCAGCATATCTATGTGACTGCTTTTCTGCAAATGTGCACACATGGCTTCACCCTTCGTAAGGAAACCTGACAAACTCACTGTGAGTGTTCGCACATACGCAAATGTGCACAGGTCTCTGCCAGGTTTCTAGAGACCTGGCAGGGCCTTTCAGTACATCTGCTCATGCGCGAGACACTCAAATAGTGGTGGCCAGTCCATAAGGGGGTGCAAAGGCACTGCCCCCCCCCCCCCCCAGTTTGCATGCGGGGGGCCAGACTAATTACTTTCTTTGAGGTCTGACATTGGCTTGTAAAAGGCTGTCCTCTGTGCCCCGAACCCTTCCACTTGTCATACTAGCGAATCAATATTTGCCATCTGTTTCCGGCTTCTCGTCCCTGCCAATCAGGACAGGAGGTGGATCTAAAGAAGACCGAGTTAGTCAGGTGGAAGCTGGGGATACCATGGTTCTGTGATCGCTGGAGGGGTAAGTGCGGACCTGGGGGGGGTTTGCCCCCCCCAAAAAAAATGTTTAGCACCAGCCGCCACTGCAAACAATTCCCCGCCCCCCCTTCCACTGCACACAGATGGCGTTGTGGAAGGGAGGGCGGGGAATTGATTTCAGGGGACTGACGTTCCTCTTTTATAGTAGGTCAAGGGTATATAAAGGAAGAAGTATGGAAAAATATACTGATTCAAATTAATATAAATATATATATATATGTATATACATACAAAACAATGGCATTCAATAATTGACAAATTTACAAAAGAAAATAGACTCATTCAAGAAACCTATTTCAAGCTAATGGATACTAACATTGTGCAGTAGCTAAACAGACTTTTATTTATGCTGCTATCTGTACCACAGAAGAAACCGCTTATGAAACACAAGCTTATTATTTTATTCTTACCATTAGTAAAATGCAAAAAGCAGAGGTGAGATGGTAGAACAAAAAGCGGGACCCACTAAATATAAAAGTTAACCTTGGAGCTCATTTCAAAGGATTTTACTCCTAATTTTGCAACTGTATCTTTTTGTAGCTGGTCAAAAGATTGGTGCAAGGTTTTCAAAATCTGTATAATTGCATTGCTTCAATTACATTACACGATTATTAATACACTATATTAGCAAAGGTATCGGGACGCCTGCCTTTACACGCACATGAATTTTATTGGCATCCCAGTCTAATGCCGCGTACACACGAGCGGACTTTACGTCAGACTTTGCCCGGCATACTTTGACGGACTTTACGATGGACTTTGCGAATGAACGGACTTGCCTACACACAATCAACCAAAGTCCGATGGATTCGTACGTGATGACGTACGACCAGACTAAAACAAGGAAGTTCATAGCCAGTAGCCAATAGCTGCCCTAGCGTCGGTTTTTGTCCATCGGACTAGCATACAGACGAGCGGACTTTTCGACCGGACATGAGTCCGTCGAATAGATTTGAAACATGTTTCAAATCTAAGTCCGTCAAACTTTTTGAGAAAAAAAAGTCCGCTGGAGCCCACACACGATCGAATTGTCCGACGGACTCCGGTACGCCAGACCAAGTATGCTGGAAAGTCCGCTTTTGTATACGCGGCATTAGACCCCATACACACTATTAGATTTTCTGCAGATTTTTGTCTTCAGCTTTACCAACACCATATAATATGAGGTCAAACCTTAGGATTTTCAATTTGTATGCAATCAGGCAGGCCCTAATACTACATGGTTTTGGTAAATCTCAAGACAAAAATCTGCAGAAAATCGAATAGTGTGTATGGGGCCTTAGTCCATAGGGTTCAATATTGAGTTGCCCCATGCTTTGCAGCTATAATGGCTTCAGCTCTTCTGGGAAGGCTGTCCACAAGGTTTAGGAGTGTCTATGGGAATGTTTGACCATTCTTCCATTAGTGCATTTGTGAGGTCAGGCACTGATGTTGGATGAGAAGGTATGGCTCGCAGTCTCTGCACTAATTCATCCCAAAGATGTTCTATCGGGTTGAGGTGAGGACTCTGTGTAGGCAAGTCAAGGTCCTCCACCCCAAACTCACTAATCCATGTCTTTATGGACCTTGCTTTGTGCACTGGTCCAAATCATTTAGTGAAGGGGGGATTATGGTGTGGGGTTGTTTTTCAGGGGTTGGACTTGGCACTTTAGTTCCAGTGAAGGAAACTCTAAAGGCCCGTACACACTATCAGATTTTCCGACTGGAAATGTTCGATGTCAGGCTGTTGGCAGAAAATCCGACCGTGTCTATGCTCCATCGGACAATTGTTGTCAGACTTTCTGCCTACAAATGTTGGATAGCAGGTTTACAAATTTTCCGCCAACAAATGTGTGTTATCGGATTTTCCGAGCGTGTGTACACAAGTCCGTCGGACAAAAGTCCAAAGTCCAAACACGCATGCTCGGAAGCAAGGACGAGCCAGAAGCGGTCGGTCTTGTAAACTAGCTTTCGTAATGGAGAATTAACATTTGTAAAATGGCAAATTATGAAATCTCAAAATGCAGCGCACAATTCTCTTCTTCTTTACCGGGATAATAATGAAGCTGCTTTGCTGGTGATACTGATGGAGTTATTGCAAACACATTTTCAAAGGCTTTTTTTTTCTAGTGATATCAAGAATAATATTATTATGTTTTTTTTATTTTTATTTAGGCAAGTTACCAGAACACCATTATCCTGTAGTTTTTAATATCAAAGACACAACTATGTTGGTGTCCCTTGTCAATTTTACATTGTATTTTTTAAAATGTAACTGCCTATCCCCAAACTGTCATTTGAAGTAAAACACATAGCCAAGTATTATTCTCCACAATTTTTTTTATTGCGCATTAAAAAAAAGAAAACAAATAGAATAGAAAAGTGCATTCTATGCATCCAAAAATATAGAAAATATACCAAATCAAATCATTCAACCAAGAAAATAATGTCAACGCAATAACTCCAAGGCCAATAATAAATAACATGTTATCTCCTCCGATTCCGCAACATGTCTGGTTGACGAACGCCCGTAAGAAACTAAATGAAAAGTGCGAAATGAAAAGTGAGAATCAACACTCACCAAACTTCTACTAACACGAAATTAGCAGAAGGAGCCCAAATGGTGGTGCTAAAGAGCTGAAAAACCACGTAATATGTCTAGTACGTCACTACGTTCGTTATTGTTGGCCAACAATTGTGTGATTGTGTGTATGCAAGACGCCCTTCGGACAAAATTCCACAGTTTTGTTGGGGGAAAGTCCAATCGTGTGTATGAGGCTTAAAGGTGTCAACATACCAAGACATTTTGGACAATTCCATGCCCTCAACTTTGTGGGAACAGTTTGCGGATGGCCCCTTCCTGTTCCAACATGACTTGCGCAATAGTGCACAAAGCAAGGTCTATAAAGACATGGATGAGCGAGTTTGGGGTGGAGGAACTTGACTGGCCTGCACAGAGTCCTGACCTCAGCTCAATAGAACACCTTTGGGATGAATTAGAGCGGAGACTGTGAGCCAACGTCAGTGCCTGACCTCACAAATGTGCTTCTGGAAGAATGGTCTAACATTCCCATAGACACACTCCTAAACCTTGTGGACAGCCTTCCCAGAAGAGTTTAAGCTGTTATAGCTGCAAAGGGTGGGCCTACTCAGTATTGAACCCTACGGACTAAGATTGAGATTCCATTAAAGTTCATGTGCGTGTAAAGGCAGGCGTCCCAAGACTTTTGGTAATGTAGTAATTAGGGATGAGCCGAACACCCCCCGGTTCGGTTCGCACCAGAACATGCAAAAAATTCAGAAGAACACCGTTAAAGTCTATGGGACACGAACAAATCCAAAGTGCTCATTTTAAAGGCTTATATGCAAGTTATTGTCATAAAAAGTGTTTGGGGACCTGGGTACTGCCCCAGGGGAAATGTATCAATGCAAAAATTTTTTTTTAAAAACGGCTGTTTTTTCAGGAGCAGTGATTTTTTTTTAATGCTTAGTGAAATGAAACAATAAAACTGAAATATTCCTTTAAATATTTTGCCTGGGGGTGTATATAGTATTTCAAAACAACATTAGTGCAGCGCATAAATAAAACAGTCCATAATATGTAGAAGCAGAGAAGATCCCTCGTGAAAAGAAGGGGAACAGGTTCTTCTGTGTACAGTAACGATATCCTCCACCCCTGACACACAGATGTGCTTACCAGATAAGATGGACCTCTTGTTACAGGAGGTAATAAGAGCATGTGTCTGTTAGGAGGTGGGTGAACACTCCACGACCACTATGGATATCCAATTCGACTCCGTAGGAGGACACGAGACGGGTGGAATGTCTGCAGAAACCATCAGGAAGAAAAGGCCATTCACAGGACTGCAAGTTGTTTTAGAAAAATTACTCTCGCCATGTTTGTGCTGTGCTGCTATGTCATTGGTCAGTCTTGGACATGTGACATGGCTCCGTTCTCTGACTGGGACAAGCGTGTCCTCCTACGGAGTCAAATTGGATATCCATAGTGGTCGTGGAGTGTTCACCCATCTCCTAGCAGACACATGCGCTTCTGATCTCCTGTAACAAGAGGTCCATCTTATCTGGTAAGCACATCTGTGTGTCTGGGGTGGAGGATATCGTTACTGTACACAGAAGAACCTGTTCCCCTTCTTTTCACGAAGGATCTTCTCTGCTTCTACATATTATGGACTGCTTCTACATATTATGGACTGTTTGCTGTGGTACTGTTCTAAACACGGTAAAAATGCGCCACTTTACAGGCATACCCCAAAGCACCCTCCCCATGTTGAGGGCATGTGGCCTGGTATGGTTCAGGAGGGTGGGCGCTCTCTCGTTTCCCCCTCTTTTCCTGCGGCCTGCCAAGTTACGTGCTCAGATAAGGGTCTGGTATGGATTTTGGGGGGACCCCTATGCCATTTTTTTTTTTTAATTTGGCACAGGGTTCCCCTTAAAATCCATACCAGACCTGAAGGGCCTGGTATGGATTTTAGGGGGACCCCCACACAATTTTTTTTTTTTTTAATTTTGGTTCGGGGTTCCCCTTAATATTCATACCAGACCCAAAGGGCCTGGTAATGGACTGGGGGGGGGACCCATGCTCTGTTTTTACAATGATTTTTATCTATTTTGTCGAGACACGACAATTCATTACAGCCGCAATCAGTTTTAACCGATTGCCGACCAGCCGCTGTCATTTTACTGCAGCAGGTCGGCACTATCCTGCGAACCGTCGTAGCTATACATTGACTCGTGGGATCAGGATAGCAGACACGCACGCCCGTTGCACTGCGGGGGTGCCGATGCTCGTGGCCGACGGCCGCGATGACCGCCGGCCACGAGCGATTGCGAGCACGAGAGACAGAACACGGAAGTGTGTGTGTAAACACAAAAATCCCTGTTCTGTTCTGAAAGGAGTGACAGATCATGTTCCTATTGGCGAGGAACCACGATCCTTCACTTCCTCTAGTCAGTCCCCTCCCCCTTCAGTTAGAAACACGTAGCAGGGAACACAGTTAACCCCTTGATCGCCCCCTAGTGTTAACCCCTTCCCTACCAGTGAAATTTTTACAGTAATCAGTGCATTTTTATAGCACTGATCGCTGTGTAAATGCCAATGGTCCCAAAAATGTGTCAAACGTGTCCGATGTGTCTGCCATAATGTCGCAGTCCCGATAAAAATCGCAGATCGCCGCCATTACTAGTAAAAAAAAAAAATAATAATAAAAATGCTATAAATCTATCCCCTATTTTGTAGACGCTATAACTTTTGCGCAAACCAATCAATATTCGCTTATTGCGTTTTTTTTTTTTTTTTTACCAAAAATATGTAGAAGAATACATAGCGGCCTAAACTGAGAAAAAATTTGCTTTTTAAAAAAAAAAAATGGGGATATTTATTATAGCAAAAAGTACAAAATATTGTGTTTTTTTCAAAATTGTCACTCTTTTTTTGTTTATAGCGCAAAAAATAAAAAACGCAGAGGCGATCAAATACCACCAAAAGAAAGCTCTATTTGTGGGAAAAAAAGGACGTCAATTATGTTTTGGGTGCAGCGTCGCACGCACAATGTCAGTTAAAGCGACGCAGTGCCGAATTGCAAAAAATGGCCCAGTCATTCAGCAGCCAAATCTTCCGGGGCTGAAGTGGTGAAATGACAATTTTTCCTTTTAGAAATGTCATTTTGTTATGGTACTGTTCTAAACGTGGGAAAAATGTGCCACTTTGCAGGCATACTATAGACACCCCCCAAGCACGATATTTAAAGGAATATTTAATTTTTATTGATTCACTTTAAGCATTTAAAAAATCATTGCTCCTGAAAAAACGGCAGTTTTAAAAAAAATCTTTTACATTGGTACATGTCCCCTGGGGCAGGACCCGGGTCCCAAAAAACTTTTTTATGACAATAACTTGCATATAAGCCTTTAAAATCAGCACTTTTGATTTTTCATGTTAGTGTCCCATAGACTTTAACGGTGTTCCGGCTGCTTTCGAATTTTCAGCGAAAACCGCAAATTGTTCGGCAAACAGGCGAACACCCGATGTTCGAGTCGACTTACGTTCGACTCAAACATCGGGCTCATTCCTAACGGTAATATATTAAGGTAATATAGAGGTTGATTTACTAAAGGCAAATTCACTGTGCACTTGTGGGGAAGCTCTGCTATTTTCTATCATCCAATCATGTGCAAGTAAAAATGCTGTTTTTTCCTTGTCAAAAGAAGTTTATTGAGTATACAATGTTATAAAGATACATAAAGTAAGTTTACAAGGATCTATAAAGTAAGCTCATTGTTTTACAGTAGGGTTTATATAGGTAAATATCATGAAATTTCAAATATTAAACATTGGGTTCACGTAAATCTAAATTAAAGATATATATCATTTCCTTACTTACTTTTGTAGGTATTTAAATGATTTATACCTACTATACATATTGTTTACAAGTAGAGTGTATATAGGTCAAATAAATTCTGATAATGAGCTTTAATCGTAAGGTGGAGAAAAGGAAAGAGAAAGAAGAAAAAGGGTTGAAAGGTAGAGGTATGGTCCACAAGGTTGTCCCGCTCGTCAGTTTATTATTCTTTTTAGTTCTCTTTGAAGCCTTAGAATGGGTGTCTCTGTAAGTCATTTAATCTGTTACCATGGCAACAGGACAGAGTCATTAAAGTTTGACAGGAACTGTTGTTTTATCCAAGGATGCCAAAGTTTTTCAAATTTTGGAATTTGATTTTGATCGATGGCTACCATCTTAGCATGGGACATTGTATTATTCATTCTGTGAATTGTTTCTGCTAGTACCAATGTAGGAGATTTCCATGCCTTGGCCACTGTTTGTTTTGCAGCCGTTATTAGTTGGATCATAAGTTTGAATTGAGAGAGTGTTAACCATTCCGGTTTTAGATTAAGTAAAGTTAAATATGGATCTGGTTGTATTATTTTTTAAAATATTTTAGATGCAATCACGAAGACTTCCTTCCAGAAGGTTTGGATTACTGGGCACGTCCACCATATGTGTAAATATGTGCCTATTTCTGGGCATCCTCGAAAACAAAGAGCTGAGGTATTAGGTGAATATTTTGCCACTCTAGCAGGTACAAGGTACCAGCGAGTTAGGACTTTATAATTTGTCTCCAGTGCTAAGATGTTGGGTGAAGATGACTTAGATATGAGCCATATGTTAGACCAGTCCGTGTCTTCTAAAGTTCGTCCCTGGTCCTCCTCCCACCTCTGAACGTAAGAGGGTCTATTAAGATTTGCTACTCCATATAATTGATTATAAAGTGATGAAATTGTACCTTTAGCAAATGGATCTTTTGTACAGATTGATTCAAAAATGGATAATTGGGATAATGGTGTATCCCCCTTTAGGAATGGTGTATAGAAATTTTTGATTTGGAGATATCTAAATATCTCAGAGTTTGGTAGATCATATTTTTCTCTAAGCGATGGGAATGAAAGGAATGATTTAGATGCTATGAAGTCATTTAGTGTCTGAATACCTGATGTTGTCCAAGCTTTAAAAGAATTTGGGTAGATCCATGCCGGATAAAAGGCCGGATTTCTGATAAAAGAAAGGAGAGGATTGTGTGGAGATTGTAACTGATATTTGGTTTTTAGTTTATCCCAGAGAGATAAGAAGTGTTTAGTTATGGGATTATGAATTTTAAAGCCTTAGAATGGGTGTCTCTGTAAGTCATTTAATCTGTTACCATGGCAACAGGACAGAGTCATTAAAGTTTGACAGGAACTGTTGTTTTATCCAAGGATGCCAAAGTTTTTCAAATTTTGGAATTTGATTTTGATCGATGGCTACCATCTTAGCATGGGACATTGTATTATTCATTCTGTGAATTGTTTCTGCTAGTACCAATGTAGGAGATTTCCATGCCTTGGCCACTGTTTGTTTTGCAGCCGTTATTAGTTGGATCATAAGTTTGAATTGAGAGAGTGTTAACCATTCCGGTTTTAGATTAAGTAAAGTTAAATATGGATCTGGTTGTATTATTTTTTAAAATATTTTAGATGCAATCACGAAGACTTCCTTCCAGAAGGTTTGGATTACTGGGCACGTCCACCATATGTGTAAATATGTGCCTATTTCTGGGCATCCTCGAAAACAAAGAGCTGAGGTATTAGGTGAATATTTTGCCACTCTAGCAGGTACAAGGTACCAGCGAGTTAGGACTTTATAATTTGTCTCCAGTGCTAAGATGTTGGGTGAAGATGACTTAGATATGAGCCATATGTTAGACCAGTCCGTGTCTTCTAAAGTTCGTCCCTGGTCCTCCTCCCACCTCTGAACGTAAGAGGGTCTATTAAGATTTGCTACTCCATATAATTGATTATAAAGTGATGAAATTGTACCTTTAGCAAATGGATCTTTTGTACAGATTGATTCAAAAATGGATAATTGGGATAATGGTGTATCCCCCTTTAGGAATGGTGTATAGAAATTTTTGATTTGGAGATATCTAAATATCTCAGAGTTTGGTAGATCATATTTTTCTCTAAGCGATGGGAATGAAAGGAATGATTTAGATGCTATGAAGTCATTTAGTGTCTGAATACCTGATGTTGTCCAAGCTTTAAAAGAATTTGGGTAGATCCATGCCGGATAAAAGGCCGGATTTCTGATAAAAGAAAGGAGAGGATTGTGTGGAGATTGTAACTGATATTTGGTTTTTAGTTTATCCCAGAGAGATAAGAAGTGTTTAGTTATGGGATTATGAATTTTAAAGCGGTCTTTAGGATCAAGCCATAATAAATTTGATATTAATAGAGGGTCATTTTCTGAAGCCTCTATAAATACCCATAATGGGATTTCCTGTTTTGCATGGTATTTGGACAGACAGGCCAAATGTGCTGCTCTGTAGTAGTTAGTAAAATTAGGGTATCCCAGGCCTCCTTTATTTTTGGGAAGATGTAGAGTGTGTATAGGTATACGTGGTTTAGAAGAGCCCCATATAAAAGAAGTTGCTCTTTTTTGTACTATTCTCAAAAAATAGGAAGGAATTGGAATAGGGAGGACTCTGAATAGATAAAGCAATTTGGGTAGAATAGTCATTTTGATTGCATTAATCTTCCCTATCCAGGATAAAGGAAGTTGCGACCATTGTTTTATTAGATTTGTGATCTGTCTTAATACAGGAGGATAATTGGTTGAGAATAAGTCAAAATGAGATGCTGTTAAATGAATTCCAAGATATGGGATTGATTTTTCTGCCCATGTGAATGGGAGTGCAGCCCTAGCCGGGATCAATTCCATGTTTGTGAGTGAAATATTAAGCACTAGGCATTTCTTAGGATTAATCATAAGGCCGGATAGGGCTGCAAATCCATCAAGAGCTGGTATTAAGTTAGGACCAGAGACCTGTGGTGATGATAGAAAAAGTAATATATCGTCTGCGAATATACATAATTTGTGTGTAATACCTCCTACTTCAATGCCAGTTATAGTTTGGTTTGTTCTGATGTATTGGGCCATGGGTTCGAGTATAAGGGCAAATAATAAGGGAGATAATGGGCAACCCTGTCGGGTACCTCTTTCGATATTAAAGGCTTCAGATTTGTATCCAGCATATTTTATATAGGATTTGGGTTTATTATATAATGCTTTGATCCATGTTAAAAAGTGGGGTCCAAAACCCCATTTTTGTAATGAATATTGCATATATTGCCAGGATACTGTGTCAAATGCCCTCTTAATATCGAGAGATAGAAAACATAAAGGGATTTTCCGTTTTTTAGCAATATGTGCCAATAACACTGCCCTGCGTATATTATCGCCTACCTGTCTATTTGGCATGAAGCCTACTTGATCTCTATGTATTAATTTTCCTATAATGCTATTGAGGCGTTTTGCTATTATTTTTGCTAATAATTTAATATCGAGGTTTAACAGAGAGGCCGATAATTCACACAGGAAGTATCATCAGAAAGGGGTTTTGGGATCATACAAACAATTGCCATTAGTGTTTCTTGCCGAAAAGAATGTCCATCTAGAAGTTTGTTAAAAGTTTCAGTGAGAATGGGA
The DNA here is from genome assembly GCF_042186555.1 of Aquarana catesbeiana. Classification (NCBI taxonomy): domain Eukaryota; kingdom Metazoa; phylum Chordata; class Amphibia; order Anura; family Ranidae; genus Aquarana; species Aquarana catesbeiana. Next base: position 726,810,189 of record NC_133324.1, read on the forward strand.
GAGAGTATTTCTGAGAATGTTTTATAGTATAAAGCCGAGTAGCCGTCTGGGCCTGGTCTTTTGTTAAGTTTTAGGTCTTTTATGGCGTTAGCAACTTCATCTATAGTTATAGGCTCATCCAAACTGCTTTTTTGATTCTGAGAAAACTCAGGTAAGGTTATTTTTGAGAAGAAGGATTCAGCCTCTGTAGGATTAAATTCATTGTTTGTCTTGTATAAAGTTGCGAGATGTGAGTGAAATTTATGGACTATTTTAACTGGATTACAAGTGTAAACATTTTTTGATAATTTCAAACGTATTGGTTTGAAAGATTTGTTAGTTGAATTTAATGCCCGAGCCAAATATGTACCTGGTTTGTTTGTATTCATGTAGAAATTGTGTTTGGAGCGTTTGAGCGATTTATCAACTGACTCAGTGAGAAATAGATCGTATTCCAATCTAGATTTTTCCAGATGAGATTTTGTACTCTGAGATGGATTATCTTGAAATGATATGTAGGCTGCATTAAAATTGAGTTCTAGTTTTTTTTGCTAGATTTTTGCGTTCTCGTTTAAATAGTGCCATTTGTCTTTGTATTGTACCACGCAAGACAGGCTTATGAGCTTCCCACAGTGTTATTGGGGAGATGTCTGTTGTATTATTAATTGATATGTATTCCTTTAAAGCTTGTTCAATAGCCATCTGATGTAGTGGGTGTTTGAGCATTATGTCCGGTAAGTACCACGTTGGGTCATGCGCTTTTGGTATGGCTGAGGCTATAGTAGTGTATACTGCATTATGGTCAGACCACGGAATCGGAATTATATCTGATGCAATAATTTCTGGTATCATTCCTATTGTTAGAAAAATATGATCTATTCTGGTGAAGGTTTGATGAGGGTGCGAGAAATAAGTGAATTTCTTTTTCATTGGGTTACTTTCTCTCCACGAATCGACCAGATTGTATTTGGAAAGAAGTTGAGAAAAAGGTAATCTAGAGGTTATTTTGGATGGTGTAAAAGGTGATTTATCTAGAAATGGGAGGAGGACCTGGTTCGAATCCCCACACATTATCACTGTTCCTATTTTGTGTGTATTAATCACTTGTAATATATGTGAGAGGAATGGTGTAGGTTGTTTGTTAGGAGCGTAGTAAGAAATCACAGTGATTGCTGTATCCATTATATAACCCATGAGTATCAGGTATCTACCTTCTGGGTCTTTAATTTCTGATGATAAGGTGAATGGTGTGGATCGGTGAAATGCAATTAGAGTTCCCCTTTGCTTGGCACAGGCAGAAGCCGTGTAAATTTGTTGATAAAAAGGAGAAATATATTTTGGAGTAGAATCTTTGGTGAAGTGTGTTTCTTGGAGGCATACTATGTGAGCCTTCTTGTTATGGAAAGTACGGAAGGCTTTGGTCCTTTTTTGAGGGACATTTATTCCCTGAACATTCAGGGAAAGTATATTCAGTGGTGCCATGGTAACAGATCAAATAGTTTTGACTTACTTTTTGTCATGCAACCTGTATGGACTGAAGAGATGAATAGATAGAAAAGAAACCAGTGAATTCTGGAGTAAAGAGTAAACAAAAAACATATGAGATTAGATGATACATTGTATAAATTATTTTTTGCAAGTAATCACAATTTACCCGTGAAAGAGAATAAATATCTCTCTCAGGGGAATAAGTGCCTTCGTCACACTCCCACATAATATGGTTGGGAGAATGAGGAGGGCTAATGGGGGTACACGGATCTTCCGCTTACAGGAGAGAAGTGCTATGTCAAAAGACATCAAAATGATGTTTCATTAATTGGAGTGCAGAATATAGTTTTTGTTGAAATTATTTATTCCAGGGTGGTTGTATATGGTTAGTCTTGCCCTAGGCTAAATAATTCAGTTAGAAAGGTACTGTTAATAACTTTGGTATTGATGAAGATAGTTTGAATTATTTTGGGATTTTAACCCTTTTAGAGTAAACAATTACATATTTTATTCATATGTAACTGTTTAGATATGTTAACTCATAAAATTGAGGTTGTATTGCTTCAGATTAGAATAAATAAAAACATAATTCTAGGAACTAGTTAGGTAATAATATATTTGTTTTAAGAAAAGAAAGAAAAAGCTTCCATTACTTCTGGATTATTGAACATATTTGTCCTAAAAAGTAATAAATCTATTGTTATTACCTGATAATATATAACTGAACAAGAATTTCCTTATTTCACTTATATATTATAAGGCTATATGAATCAGAAGTAATAAGAAATATAACTGGAATGTAACATGATCCCACACAGTGTGTGACTATCAGAATGCAGTTACATTCAGTTATAAATACAGGTTTTTTATAGAGAACCATCTCTTAGTATAATAAATGAAGAGATATCAGGAATTAGGATGTCAGTCCATTGAATCTTCTTGGTCCATGGATGATGTGGCATAACGGCCTCTTTTGTGAGAATGATGATTACCATTTTGTTCTGAAATTTTCTGAGTGCTGCCTGAAGGTGAAGATGATGCCATTCTTCTGCGTGTGGGAGAGTTGCTGCTTGTGGGTTCTGTCAGATTTAATTTTAAAAGGGTTTGTTGTAGTTCATCTGCTGATCTGCTTCTGTAAATTGTACCTTGGTAGTTAAATCTGACTGAAAAGGGGAAGCCCCATTGATACATAATGTTGTGGCGTTGCAGTTCCATTAGTTGGGGTTTCATGGATCGTCTTTTAGTAATAGTAAGTTGGGATAGGTCAGCAAAAATTTGATAATTGTGTCCTTGAAAATTAAGTTCCTTTTTTTCTCTTGCAGCAATTAGTATTTGTTCTTTCGTTCTGTAATAATGAAATTTTGTGATTATATCACGTGGGGGTCCATCTTTCTTTTTGGCTGTGAGGGCTCTGTGTACTCTGTCCAGTTCTAAACGTTCAATAGGGATATCTGGCTTTAGTTCTTGTAATAGAGCAGTAATAGTAGATTGCAGGTCTGTCACAGTTTCAGGTATTCCCCTTATGCGCAAGTTTGAACGTCTGGCTCTATTTTCGTAATCTTCGAGCTTAGTTTGAAGTATTAAATTCTCTTCTTTTAATTGTTCCAATTCTGTTATATTTACTTGGGTTGTAATTTCAATTTCATCCATTTTTATTTCTAAGGCTGCGGTGCGGTTTCCCAGCTCTCTTATTTCTTTGGTTAGGCTTTTTGTTATTTGGTCTGAGGTTTGTTTTAAAGCCTTACGAAGCATCTTTTCAAATTGTAATAATATTACTGGGGATGCTGAGGAGGTTTGTGGAGAAGTTTGTGAGAGGATTTGTTCTGTATCTGACTCAAATGGAGAGTCTTGCTGTGACATTTTCTGTCTGTGAGAGCGCCCTGATGCTGTATATTGTGAGGTGACTGGAGCTGCTTTAGTTGCAGTGAGTGCCTGTGAGCTCTTTGTGAGGTGATTTTTATTTCTGCCACGGTTTCCTCCCAGTACCATATTTCCTGCCCAAACTTTCACAGTTTGTTCCCTGGGGCAAAAAGGTTCAAATGGATACCTTTTGAGCCTGCAGGCTCCGCTTTGTCCTTCTCTTCTCTCCTCAGCGGTGCGGAGCTCTAACAATGCATGTCTGCTCCGCTAGGCTCCGCCCCAAAAATGCAGTTTTTTATTTTCCTTGCATGTCCCCCTCAGATCTACAGCGACTGCACTTCCAAGTGCACTTGCAGTGGACTTGTCTTTAGTAAATAAGCCCCATAGTGTAGATTGACTAAAAGATGAAAAACCTTTTAAAAGGAAACTCAAGTGTATTTACCCTGAATACTTATTCTGGGTTTCTACTTTGCTACACCTATGCTTTATATTAATGCTCAGTAAAATGCACATTTTTCCCATATGTTAATGCAAGTTATGTACAATACTCTGCGTAGTCTGTTGTGGTGCATTTTTTCAAAATACAGAGAGTCAACAGATCTACATTGCAGTGCACTACAGCACTTGTGTTGTGCATTGTGATGTGTTGTGTTAAAATTCTGCACGTCTGGTTTTTCTTACATTGTGGTGCATGGCCAGTGCATTCATAATTAATTGGCTTCCTTAAAACAATGCACAATAGTGCATGATACAGTGTATGACACAGAGCTGTGAAGGGGCCTTAGGTTTTGTGATGTGACTTACAGATTTTACATCCTGTTCTTTATATTAATAAATGTATAGGATATCCTGAACGGCTTTTATAATTAATAAGCCTGATCATGTTGTTAATATGCTCTGATAGAGAGGAAAGGTAAATCACAATCACATAGTTGCCAACATTGCAAAAAAAAAATGTGGGACACTTTTTTGGCTGTAGGCAGAGCCGTATAATAATTAGGGGGCGGGGCATGTGTTTGTGGCGTGGCTTAGCAATAAAAACCAAAACTGCGGCGCGCAAAGCATGGGCGTGGTTTACGTGAAATAGTGGGCTTGGCTCAAAGGGGGTGTGGTTAGAGTCTGAGATGAATAAGGGATGGAGAGGGAAAGGGGGAGAGAGGAATGAAGGGACAGCAGCCCCAGATCCTACACAACAATAGAAATATGTGTATTCTAGAAAGTTTAACAATCAGCAGATAAAGATACTCCAAACACCTGGTGTTAGCGCTTCAGTCATCCCGGCACCATGATTGTTATGGTGTCAGGATGATTGAAGCGCATTATTTCTATTATTACATTGTAATATAAAAATAAATCATTCAACTCACCATAATGTAGAATCAGTGGGATCCCTGTGCGTGTCACCTGCCACGTCGCCTGCCACCAGCAGAGTCCATCCTTGCATCAGGTGCCACCAGCAGAGTCCGTCCTTGCATCAGGTGCCCCCAGCAGAGTCTGTCCTTGCATCAGGTGTCCCCAGCAGAGTCTGTCCACGTATCAGGTGCCCCTGGCAGAGTCCCTCCTTTCATCAGGTGCCCCCAGCAGAGTTAGTATAGACCCCCTCAGTGCAGACCCCCCTCCATCAGTGCAGACCCCCCTCCATCAGTGCAAACCCCCTCAGAGTAGACCCCCCTCCATCAGTGCAGACCCCCTCAGAGCAGACCCCCCTCCATCAGTGCAGACCCCCCCCATCAGTGCAGACGCCCTCAGCAGACCCCCCTCCATCAGTGCAGATGCCCTCAGCAGACCCCCCTCCATCAGTGCAGACCCCCTCAGAGCAGACCCCCTCCATCAGTGCAGACCCCCTCAGCAGACCCCCCTCCATCAGTGCAGACCCCCTCAGAGCAGAACCCCCTCAGTGCAGACCCCCTCAGCAGAACCCCCTCCATCAGTGCAGACCCCCTCAGAGCAGAACCCCCTCAGTGCAGACCCCCTCAGCAGACCCCTTCCATCAGTGCAGACCCCCTCAGTGCAGACACCCTTAGCAGACCCCCCTCCATCAGTGCAGACACCCTCAGCAGACCCCCCCTCCATCAGTGCAGACGCCCTCAGAGCAGAACCCCATCAGTGCAGACCCCCTCAGCAGAACCCCCTCCATCAGTGCAGATGCCCTCAGCAGACCCTCCCCTCCCATAACGCCCCCCAGGCCCCAGCAGTGAGCACATAGAGCGGCCGCCGGCGCCGTGTGTTCAGTGGAGAGGGGAGGGGCCAAACCATGCGAGAGGAGAAGCCGATTCATTGGTTGCACGGATCGAGCCCCCTTCCCCTCTCTACTGAACACAAGGGGGAGCGATCAAGCGGCGGCGGGACCGGCCGCCATTTTACTGAAGCCAGCTTCCCAAAAATGCAAATTGCAAACATTCCCGATTTTCCCTGGGCAAATCCCGATTCGGGACAGCCTCCGATCGAGACGAGGATTCCAAAATCGGGATTGTCCCGGGAAAATTGGGACTGTTGGCAACTATGCAATCACAATGCCACATTAATTAACAGGAAGTAGAGCCTTCTTAAGTAATGAGCAGATATGGCTGCCCTCTGTGATTATAACATTTGAAACTATAAAGTGATTTTTTTTTAAATAAGAAAACACAATAAATGTACCTACTGATCACATACCCATTTAAATAAACAGATTTGCATCAAAGAACAACATTTTCTAAGTTAGTCATGAATACAGACTGTGTAAATTGAAGGAAACCTTTACAGACAAATGCTAGTTGCAAGACTGCCATGTACAATAGCTTCACTACTTTCTGAGTCACTGATCCAGAACAAGTATGCACACTGGGTGATTTTACAACACTCTAACTTAAGTGGTTGCGTACCTGTTCTATGTCAGTGACTCAGAATTTCAAGTCAGAGAGCCATGCGGATAAAAGGAATGGATGGCTGCACACCGAGATAGCGATGAATCTCTTTATTGTAAAATCTGTAACATGAATAACACCACAGGACAGGCAAACAGGTACAGGTAGATGTGTTTCACACAGCGACCCTGCGCTTATTCATATAGAGAGCCATGCAACTGGCATTATCAGAAGGACATCAGCAACAGCAGCTTTTTTTTTCTTAGCATTGGTTTCCTTTGAAAAAAAAATGGCTCATTGACAAAACCCCTGCTCACCACCACCATTACATCACAACATTTAAAAGAAATCAAGTTTGATCTCAAATCTCAAACAGTTTGCTATGAAATGGCCATTACTTGCTGTGCATTTGACTTATGGCAACAGACATAAGATTTTTTACATATTGCCTTTCTGAAATGTGGATATCCAAGCCCTAAAATAACTGGAGAAATTACACTGTAAATATCCGCAATAATTTTTTGCCACGTGGAAGCAGCAACATTATTGATGATCCGCAGACTACTGTTGAGGGTAGCGCACGTTACATAACACACCAGAAGGGCGAGGATTGCTTTAATGGCCGTGATATCTCGCTGGCTGGTTTGTGTTCTGTTGAGTGCTCCTTCTACAAATACAGTTTTCTTGTGTTTTAAGAGAAGTAACACCATCCATATGCTGAAAACGCACATTAAGGCAACAGTAAAATACAGGCAAACAGTGCTAAGCACCAGGTCAAGTATTTTAGCAACAAGATCTTGGTCAGTTAAGCTGTCAATGAAAGAACAAGCACATTCTTCGGTGATGTTTTTGGCAGTCTGTCGGTTCCCTGGGATGAGAATGATGTATGGCAAGCAAACACAAGTTATACACACCCAGTTTGCAGCCAGGGCCAGGCGCAAGACATTGGTCTTAAGAATAAAGCAATGCTTATTTTTTATCTTCAGGAGACGGAACAGTCCAAGAAAAAAGGTAAATAGCATACTCACTCTTCGACCTACGCATAGAAACATGACAGAAATCTTGCACGGTATGGTCATCGGATAACAGGATCCAAACAGGTTTGGAATTATATATGTAGAAATCCGTGAAGGAAGCTGCAACATATTTGCAATTAAAAGATGCACAATCAGGAGTTTGGCACTGGCCATCTTCTCAGAATCTATAAATGCTGCATACATCACTAACAAATTCAATGGGATTCCTACAGCAGCCAAAATACTAGCAACTGCAAACAAGTGCATTATCTTAAAATGACTTCAGAAAGGAAAGAAACAATAAAGAAAGAACCTTATTATTGCTTTAGCTTTGACTATGGGTGGTTCTTAGACAGTAATCCTTTGAACTGAAAAAGAGTTTGCTGATCTCTGAGGACCACTGATAATAAGGATGGGAAACAAGACATAGCTTGTTCCTTGCACATCATTCTGTATGTCATTTTTTTTCCCCAATTAAGACCATCTTGACTAATGCCATTACAATAATGTTTTAAAATAAACATTTAGAATCAGCATGTATTCATTATATTTATTCTCTTAATAAATTATCCAAGTAAAAAAGTCTGGTAGGGTGAATTTTTATGTTACATAGTTACATAGTTACATAGTAGGTGAGGTTGAAAAAAGACACAAGTCCATCAAGTCCAACCTTTGTGTGTGATTATGTGTCAGTATTACATTACATATCCCTGTATATTGCGGTCATTCAGGTGATTATCTAATAGTTTCTTGAAGCTATCAATGCTCCCCGCTGAGACCACCGCCTGTGGAAGGGAATTCCACATCCTTGCCGCTCTTACAGTAAAGAACCCTCTACGTAGTTTAAGGTTAAACCTCTTTTCTTCTAATTGTATTGAGTGGCCACGAGTCTTATTAAACTCTCTTCTGCGAAAAAGTTTTATCCCTATTGTGGGGTCACCAGTACAGTATTTGTAAATTTAAATCATATCCCCTCTCAAGCGTCTCTTCTCCAGAGAGAATAAGTTCAGTGCTCGCAACCTTTCCTCATAACTAAGATCCTCCAGACCCTTTATTAGCTTTGTTGCCCTTCTTTGTACTCGCTCCATTTCCAGTACGTCCCTCCTGAGGACTGGTGCCCAGAACTGGACAGCATACTCCAGGTGCGGCCGGACCAGAGTCTCGTAGAGCGGGAGAATTATCGTTTTATCTCTGCAGTTGATCCCCCTTTTAATGCATGCCAATATTCTGTTTGCTTTATTAGCAGCAGCTTGGCATTGCATGCCATTGCTGAGCCTATCATCCACTAGGACCCCCAGGTCCTTTTCCATCCTAGATTCCCCCAGAGGTTCTCCCCCCAGTGTATAGATTGCATTCATATTTTTGCCACCCAAATGCATTATTTTACATTTTTCTACATTGAACCTCATTTGCCATGTAGTCGCCCACCCCATTAATTTGTTCAGGTCTTTTTGCAAGATTTCCACATCCTGCGGAGAAGTTATTGCCCTGCTTAGCTTAGTATCGTCTGCAAATACAGAGATTGAACTGTTTATCCCATCCTCCAGGTCGTTTATGAACAAATTAAATAGGATTGGTCCCAGCACAGAACCCTGGGGAACCCCACTACCCACCCCTGACCATTCTGAGTACTCCCCATTTATCACCACACTCTGAACACGCCCTTGTAGCCAGTTTTCAATCCATGTACTCACCCTATGGTCCATGCCAACGCACCTTATTTTGTACAGTAAACGTTTATGGGGAACTGTGTCAAATGCTTTTGCAAAATCCAGATACACCACGTCTACGGGCCTTCCTTTATCTAGATGGCAACTCACCTCCTCATAGAAGGTTAATAGATTGGTTTGGCAAGAACGATTCTTCATGAATCCATGCTGATTACTGCTAATGATATCATTCTTATTACTAAAATCTTGTATATAGTCCCTTATCATCCCCTCCAAGAGTTTACATACTATTGATGTTAGGCTAATTGGTCTGTAATTCCCAGGGATGTTTTTTGGGCCCTTTTTAAATATTGGTGCTACATTGGCTTTTCTCCAATCAGCTGGTACCATTCCAGTCAATAGACTGTCTGTAAAAATTAGGATCAACGGTCTGGCAATCACCTGACTGAGTTCCCTAAGTACCCTCGGATGCAAGCCATCTGGTCCCGGTGATTTATTAATGTTAAGTTTCTCAAGTCTAATTTTAATTCCGTCCTCTGTTAACCATGTAGGTGCTTCCTGTGTTGTGTCATGAGGATAAACACTGCAGTTTTGGTTACTGAAGCCCCCCGATTCACTCGTGAAGACTGAGGAGAAGAATAAATTCAATACCTTTGCCATTTCCCCATCCTTTGTAACCAGATGTCCTTCCTCATTCTTTATGGGGCCAATATGGTCTGTCCTCCCTTTTTTACTGTTTACATACTTAAAGAATTTCTTGGGATTTTTTTTGCTCTCCTCCGCTATGTGTCTTTCATGTTCTATCTTAGCCATCCTAATTGCACCCTTACATTTCTTATTGCATTCTTTATAAATTCTGAATGCTGAGGATGATCCCTCAACCTTGTATTTTTTGAAGGCCTTCTCCTTTGCTTTTATATGCATTTTTACATTGGAGTTAAGCCATCCAGGATTTTTGTTCGCTCTTTTAAATTTATTACCCAATGGGATACATTGGCTAATGCCCTTATTTATTATGCTCTTAAAGCAAACCCATCTCTCCTCCGTATTCTTTGTTCCTAATATTTTATCCCAATTTATGCCTTTTAGCAAGGTTTGTAGTTTAGGGAAGTTGGCTCTTTTGAAATTCAGCGTCTTTGTGTTCCCTTCATGTTTCCTTATTTGTGTGATTTATACTGAAACTAATTGACCTGTGATCGCTGTTACCTAAATTGCCCCGTATTTCCACATCTGTTATCAGGTCTGTATTGTTGGTAATCAGTAGATCTAGTAATGTTTTATTTCTAGTTGGTGCGTCTACCATCTGACCCATAAAATTGTCCTGCAAGACACTAAGGAACTGGCGAGCCTTAAATGAATGCGCGGTTCCCTCCGCCCAGTCTATGTCTGGATAATTAAAATCCCCCATTATGATAACACTTCCCATCCTTGCTGCTAATCCAATTTGTGATAGGAGATCCGTCTCCACTTCCTCCCTCAGGTTAGGGGGCCTATAGCATACTCCCAGTATTATTTTCCCCTTAGCTTCATCCCTTTGGAGCTCTACCCATAAAGATTCCACCTCCTCCCTAGCCCCCTCAGTGATGTCATCTCTCACATTCACTTGTACATTATTCTTGATATATAGGCATACCCCTCCCCCTTTTTTACCCTCTCTATCCTTGTGGTATAGGGTATACCCTTGAATGTTTGCCAGCCAATCATGAGAGCTGTTGAACCAGGTCTCTGAAATTCCCACAAAATCCAAATCCTCCTTGTACAACAGTATCTCTAGTTCACCCATCTTGTCCGCCATGCTCCTGGCATTGGTGAACATGCCACATAGTTTAGACCGGTCGCATATTGTCCTCGTATTGGGTGTTTCAAGATCGCAACTAGGACTTGCTACTATACTCACCTTGTGTTTTTGTGCTTTGGTTAACCTACCACTAATGCCCCCAATACTACCCTCTGGAATATCTTCCGCGCTGGCTATCACTGTCTCTGGACCCTCCCCAAATGGAAAATGGAAATGGAAGTTATCTGATGCTCCATGTACAGTACTAGGAAAATATGATACTGGGATTTGGATACCTCATTTTGACAGGCTTCCTTCCCAGCTGCATATAAGAAAGATTGTGGGTTGATTTTACCTCATTAACTAAGCTCTGGGGAAAATTCCCTTGTAAAATGAAACTTTCTTTGCAAAGTGAACAGTCTGTTGTATTAAGTAAGTCAACCACAATGACTCAGACCAACCGTGCTTGGCAAAAACCATGCAAGGGATGCTTGTATGTGCTTATCTGTAATCATAATAAGATTTTCTTTAAAATGAAGTTTCAGTTGTTTTCTAAGAAAACAAATGCCCGTATATATATAATGCAAGGATTTAACAGAGTTTTTTTTTCAGATTAGTATACAGTATATCCCCCTTCTGTTTACTATCAATCTGATCTCTGAATTGGAGGAGTAGCCTTTGTTATAACCACTCGATGTGGTGTTGTGGTGAGAAACTTGCAGTGCCTGCATCCCTTTAGAAAGGGCCAAACCTAAGAGAGTATCTGACCAAAATTCAAACTCCTATTGCAGAGAGTGACTAAATTTTTCAGCCATCTGTAAAAGTTGTCAGGCAATAACATAAACAGGAAATCAGATTTACAGGATTTTACTATTGGTGTATAGAACACCATTTTGCAACAAAGTAACATTTTTCCAAATTTTGACAATCGTAGAAATGTATATTATCTGCAATGGAAATGTCATTTTTTTCCCCAAATAACAGTTTTATTTATACATTTTGACATAGACAAATGCAATGCATTACATGTGTACATAACCGGGAAGATTTCGGTCTTCACAAGTAACACATACTGTTACACAATCACGCCCAGCAATTGGTGTTTTACTTAGAGGCAACAGTGGTTACATATCTGATGCTATTAGAACATTGTAAGTGCATCGATATAGTTATCAACAAAATATATTAACTTGCATATATGAAAATAGGAGTCACTAGGGGACTCCTAGTGAAAAGAAAGGAAAGAGAGAGGGGGAAGAGAGAGTAAGAGATCATCAGATTGGCTTATCTACCTGTTCAGGGTGGATCTTCCTGGAGGTGCTACAGCTCCCAGACCTTATCATGGACCTCCAGTCTGTTCTGTATTCTAGTGGTCATTTTTTTCATCATTTCCACATCCTTAATCCTGGCATGCAGGGCCTCGGGGGAGGGAGGGGAGCGGAAATGTCATTTTTAACAGGTAAATATTATTAAAGTTTCACAAAACAAACTTATAAAAGTGTACATATGCAACAGTTAGTAGAGAGGTTTCAGGACAATAAGTACTGTATAAAAATAAAAGCAGGGCAACGTTGTTGTGTTTTTCCATAGCTGAAATAGATTGTAGCAAAATACATCTCAAAGTAAGCCATCAGATATAATAATGATTAAGCGTATTCAAGACCTCATGGGGTATTTCCATTGTTGGCACATAATGCCTAAGGTGGGGTGGGGGGTGAGCCCAGTGTAAGATCCACAACCTTGGAAAGCAAGGCGCTAACACATGTCTAATATTTGCATGTGAACAGAAAATAAATAACAATCCAATTTACTTGGATAAGTCCAAAACAATAAAAAAAAAATGAAAAATTGCCAGTCCAGAAAAAATATAATAATAGATCATTGCTGAAAAAACTCCAATCACCGTGGTCCTTTAAAAAGTGCCTCAGGTAAGTGCTCCTCCACTATGTGTACAAAATGCATGCTTACCAACAACATTTATAATATGCACCTTTGGTGTCTTAGGGTACCACCCTTTTGCACGTTGTCTTCACAGTGTTCCACCTTTGCAATGATAAATGAGAAACTGCCAACCGCTGTTCTCCAAAAGCATCAATAACCGAGACCCAGGGAAAGCCAAACCAGAGATAAAATTTAAAAAAATTCACTTACATTTACAGGTGCTATGGTCAGCACCAAGACAAACAGCCCGGTATCAGTTGTCCTGCACACCGTTCAGTCCGAGCTGGCATGCTCTCCAAACGACCGAATGTCCTAAAAGGATCAAACAGGAAGTGACATCACGTATGGTGGATGTCATGCGTGACGTCACATGAGGCAGTCCGCCATACGTGACGTCACATGAGGCTGCATGTCCGCCATACGCGACGTCACATGAGGCTGCGCATCTGCCATACGTGACATCACTTCCTGTTTGATCTGGTTAGGACATTCGGTCGTTTGGAACGCACGCCAGCTCAGACCAAGCAGTGTGCAGGACAACTGATACCAGGCTGTTTGTGTTGGTGCTGACCATAGCACCTGTAAATGTAAGTGGAAAATGTATATTTTATCTCTGGTTTGGCTTTTAATAAACGGTATTACACTATCCTGGATTGTTATCTTTACCTGGGTCTCGGTTTTTGATGATTGAGGAGAACAGTGGTTGGCAGTTTCTCATTTATCACTGCAAAGGTGGAACACTGTGAATACAACGTGCAAAAGGGTGGTACCCGTAAGATACCAAAGGCACATATTATGGATGTTGTTGGTAAGCGTGCATTTTGTACATTGTGGTGGAGTACTTATGTTAAGGAGTACCTGAGGCACTTTTTAAAGGAGCTTTTTGAGGAGACTGGAGTTTTTTCAACAACCATCTTTTAATATATTTTTCTGGACTGTGCAGTATTTCAACATTTTTTATTATTTTGGACTTTTAAGTGTATTTTATTCTTATTGATTTTCTGTTCACACACAAATATTAGACATGTGTTAGCACCTTGCTTTGCATTGTTTTCCTTTTCAGAGGTGGTCCATCCACTTAAAGGGGCAGCTTCACACATTGATTCCTTTAGTTTGTTGTTATTTGGGTTGGCTCCTAGTTTTACTATTATTAATTGTACAGATTCACAACCTTGTTTATAGCCTCAATAACACCCTTCCAAAATGTTTGGATGCAAGGGTAGTTCTACATAGCCTGTTTGCATTTTAACCTCATAACATGTTCACTCTGTGTTTGGGTAAATGGTAGCTTAACAGGGGTATAATACATTTTGTGTATACATTTTTAGTGAATAAATAATTAAGATGAGATCATTAGGGGATTGTGTTGCCCCAATCTTTGTTATTTAAGCAGGCAATATCCATTTTACATATAGGAATAAGTTAGTCCAGTCTAGTTACTAGTATGATAAAGATTGTGAAAAAACATTTAGTTAGGTAGAAGAAACTTGGATTTAAAGTGGTTCTAAAGGATGAAGGTTTTTTTAACCTTCGTGCATTCTATGCATGAAGGTAAAAAACCTTCAGTGTGCAGCTCCTCCCTCAGACCCATCCAATACTTACCTAAGACCAATCTTGATCCAGCAATATGCACAAGAGCAGCGGCTCTCCTGGGTCCCTCCCTCCTCATTGGCTGAGATGCAGCAGCAAGGGCCATTCGCTCCCACTGCTTTCAATCACAGCCTCTTTTTTTTTTCATTTTTTTGTGTCATACCAAAACAAACAAAAGAAAAAAACATGAGAATGCCTAAACATTTGTAATTGCAACAATTTTCTGGGTGAAGTGGTGCATTATCTGACAGAAATGCAGGGGTGCCAAAATATTTGGCCATGACTGTAAATGTTGTGATGTGTGGAAATTTTGGGCTCCAGAGACTAAATTACTAATGCTGGCCATACACAGTTAGAAAATCATTCGAAAAGAATGGTCGGATTTTCTAAAGATCTGTAGAACGTGCATGCAATAGCGCCATCATTGTATCAATAGATTTTGCCCAATTATCGGCATATTGATGAATTAAAGCTTAACTGAACAAGCTGAAATTAGAAGCTGCTTGGCTACCATGCACAGTTGAACCAGATGCTGAATGCTCCAATTTTAGTAAATCTCCCCCAATGGGTCTTAGGATTGCTAATTGTAAGTATATTGGTGATTTAATGTATCATATTAGGAAAACAAAAGATGCTCTTCAAATTTATTATTACTGCATACAGCCATAAAACAATTTACTGCAAGCATGTGTACTGTTCACACTGATTCACAAATGGAGTCAACACTGACTGAAATAAAATGGCCTAATTATCTTGTCACAATTGGTGGTCAATAAATGAGGGTTGATGATCTCCAATGGGCAAAAATAATGACTAGGAAACAAGACATGACCTGTTGGGTAATTGACAGATCTTTCTGATTTTTTACCTAAAAGGAGAGTTGTGACTTTTTTTCTGCAGTATTATAGATCAAGTAAAAAGTAACATTTCTCCTGGTTAATGTTGTAGACATTATTTATTGCATTTTTTTTATTACACATGTGCATTTAATATTTAAGTTGTATTTGAATTTAATAAATGTAATGTAATATTTATTACATATTATGTAATCTATATTATTTTATAACAAACACAGAAATTTGCATTTCTATATAAAGAAAATATGTAAAGAGAACTATAGTACACATAACATTTACAAAAAAAATACAACAGTATAAATGTGGAGTGGGAATAGCTAGTTTTTGTAAGCTTGCTGTCTCTTTAAAACTAGATAGCTGCTAACATGCATGGAAAGCAGGTAGGTACCTAGCAGCACCCGAAGGTAGTTACACCTACCTTACAAAGTATACCAGGAGCAGTGGACACCATGGATCTTTTATTATGCAATTATAGACAACAGTCTAAGCTCTGGTCTGCCCTTGTTTGTGATTCACTATAGGTTTACCGCTATAGTGGAAGCTTTCACTGACCAACCATGAAACATGGGTGGTGGGAAAATGTAGAAGGGAGCTCCATTTCCAAACTTGGTATTGGCCTTCTAATATGACACAATTTACAGTCACTCTGTGAATACTGCCAGTTCTCTAACATGAAAACAGGCTTATTTTATTCATCACCTTAAACTTCTCTTAAGGCTTCCAAAAGCCTAGAAGAGAGGTGCCATGTCTTCATTGAAGTCACTAATGATGTGGAATCCCGATGGCTGTGTTGACTAGCAGTTAGCTGGCTCTGGTAGTTAGTATGTAGAGTCAGAGTAGGTGACTGGGACATACCAGGATATGATAAATACAATAGACAACAGTATTCTGCAGTGCATGCAAGCTTGGGTGTCTGGGAGTCATAGAAGTTCAGTGCCTACAAGAAGGTATTTGTGCTGGCTTAGAGTAGAATGACCAGGATTGCTGCAAGTCAGATGACTGTGGCTGATTTGCCAAAGAGCAGGCTGCTGGGATGCAACAAGAGGAGGAAATGGAGAAAAATCCAAGCTGAGAAAAGCATACCAATATCCTTCTCCTGCAGTGGTGTACCTGGGTGTGGGTGGGGGGTTGGGGCATTTAAATCCAGGTACCACCACTTGGAAGGTTCTGGTCTTGCAGAGTGCAAGTTGGGCACCAAAAGAAGCTGGAGCTGCCAAGTAAAGTGATCTCTATCTGACAGTAGAAATATAGTGCTGCCAGACTAGGAGAGAGAGCTCAAGGCGGGAGTGTGTGTTCAGGTAAGTAAACCATGGAACACCAATGCTGGCGAGTTAGTATTTAAGCCTGTCATTGACCACCAATGCTGATGGGGGTTACCATAAAAGCTTGCCACTGACCACTAATACTGGGGGAGGGGAAGGGAGGTTATAGAAAATCTTCCCACTGGTCACCAATGCTGGTGGTTTATTATTACAGGTTGTCACTGACCCATGCTATGGGGTTTTATGATTACAGACTGCCAGTGAGCACAAATACTGGGGGGGATTTATTATTACAGCCTGCAACTGATCACCTATGCTGGGTAGTTTACTACTATGGCCACTGACACCAATGACGAGGCTTATTTTACTCCTATTTTCTTTTCAGTCTACCCCCAGACTCTATTTTGTCTTAAACATAGCAAAGTGGGAGAGGTACCACAATAAACATCGTGAAATGTCACACACTTTATTTTCTATGCTCCCATGTTGTGTTCCTCCTATTTTCAAATGTTATTTAAAAAAATTATGATTATTTTGGTGTGTTGGGGAAGAGTAAAGATGCTGGAGATTGCTTATGGCCACCAGAAGGAAAGTCGAGCCCTATACACACGGGCCAAATGCCTGCCGACATTGGTCGGTTCAATAAAAACCAGCTGACATTCGGCCCTTGTGTATGCCAGCCGGTCCGCCATCCCCCTGTCAGAACACAACAGCTCAGTGGAGGAGGATACAGAATGATTTTACTGTCGTGGGTTTAGTAACACTTTAAAGAACCTTGATTAGTATGCCAGTTCCAGAGATATTTTGAGAAACTCCCAAGATCCCAGAACCTAGAAAAATCACTGAGAGTTTGTTCTTAATATGTCTATTGAACTGCATTGATCTGCAAACATGTGCAGAGATCAACACAGGCTCAATGCAAGAGCACAGCGCACAATAATTTAGGCAGGCAGGCTGGTGTGAATGAGCCCTCAAAACCCCAATAGAGAGTTAGTGATCAATAAAGAAAAACATTAGAAAGGAAGTATACACTGGAGGTAGGACATGTACATGGCACATTAGGACCACTGTAGATTAGACATGTGCATTTGTTTTAGTCCGAATGCATTTTCGTCCGAATTTCAGGTATTTTCGTTATCGTTTTAACAAACAATAACGAAAGTGCAGAGTATGAAAACCGAAAGATCCGACATAAACAAATGCTTTATTATCGTTTTTGTTGCGACAACAGTTTGATATAGATAGGAGATTCGACATGACGCTGACAATAACAATCTGTGTCTATCGAACCTGTGGTCGAATGTGCCTAACCTTAACTCTATTAGTCCAAGATTATTCTACATAGAGAGAAAAGATTCGACATAGAGAGAAAAGATTCGACATAGAGAGAAAAGATCGCTGCTGGAATTGGGTGGGTTAAGTAAAATAAAAATAATGATGATGATGAATGTTATTGGCCGATTGTAACCAAAGAGGAGGGGCAGTAAAATAGCTAGAACTAAGTACACACGTACAGCCAACTTACTTTCACTTACGATTTGCTAGCAGAGAGAGACACACACACTGAATCATTTCAGAAGACAGTCAATCTTAGCTGGTCCGTTTGTCAGGGAACCTGAATTATTTAGCAATTAAGCATAAGCACAGCAGCAGAACAATAGTGAAGCAAGCTACAGTTCAACTTAACTTTTTCATAGTAATCTGCTGTTATTGTGTTAGTGTTGTGAACTTGATAGTGATACTAGTGTTGCTAGTCAGCAGCTCTCCTTTCGGGGAAGCGAGAGAACCGAGCCATCGGCGGTGTTCGGTGGCTCGGTTCTCAGTGCAGAGACGCCGGGGAACAGTTGCAGGATCAGTCTGAAGCTGCATCCACCTAGGTACGTGTAAATTACCAAAAAAAAAACACCCAAACTTCTCTTTTAAATATCCAACCCGTTGTGGAGACAGTTTTTTACTTCTCTATAAAAGGGAAATATCTTGGATCTTTAACTTGATACTCAGATCCCCAAAGGCCAAAATTATTAATGGGACATCACATTACACATTATTATTATTAGTCCTATTTTGCCACTTTCCCTTTCTCCATTGGCCTTGATTGAGTGAGCTGAGGCTGCTTTTATCTGCTAACCATATGGCCAGGTGAGGTGTGCAGCGGCGGGGACACTTATTTTCATCTTCTCTATTGGGAAAGAATAAAACAAACTAAAAAAACTGATATACAATATACAGTGTAGAAGAAAGCTGTGAAAACATATGAATACCATCCAAAATATTGGTGAAAAAGGTGAAACTTTTGTGAAACACTTCAAACTTGTGCTGACGGCTGTTCTCCACCACTAACACATATATATAGGCCTTTTATCAGAAGAGTTAAAACCCTAACACTGGAGGTCTGGACCACCGATGTGATGAAAGGCGGTTGGACGAAGCCTAACTTACTGACATCATCATGTCCGCTGGATGCACCAGAACAGACTTTTTATACTTGTTATTAATTTTTTTTGTAAGTATCCTAATGCTTATTAAAGTGATGCTTATCAAAGCAGTATTAAACTGTTGGGTATTTTTTATTTTTTGTTTTTTGTACCCTGCAAGGTAATGTCATGATGTGTTAGTATGCATCGCATATTAGCACATTATGTTAAACTTACCTTAAAATAAAGCCATTCCAGCTTCACCTGGTCTTCCTTCCAGGTTCGCAGACCCAGCTGTGTGACTGTCCGGAGCCGCGATGACACCACTCCCACGTATGTGGCCGTTTACGGCACAGAGCTCTGAAGGAACAGCCTGGGTGGCCATTCCTTCAGAGTGCATGCACCAGTGCTGTCACTGGCTGCATGTACAGTAAATATCTCCTAAACGGTGCATGTAAGCCTTATCATAGGCTTACCTATAAGTAAAAGTCAGAGATAGGAGTTTACTCCCACTTTAATACACAGGGGTTAGTGATGCCAGTGATGTCGAAAACATAGAATAGTCTGGGAGCCTTCTGGCCTGTTTCAATTTGAAGGAATCAAATGTGTTCATATACACCAAAAGGTTCAAGATGGAGTCCACGCAGACAGTCACAGGGACAGTTCAGCAGGAGGACCAGTTGGTATCAATCGACTGGCCGACTCATACTTTCATATACCGATCAATCCCAAGCACCAGAGGCGTGTGAGATTTATGATGCCCACATGTCACTTCCAGTTCAGGTGTCTGCCTTTTACAGAATCGGCACAACCCCAGGAATCTTTTTGAAGATCTTGCTGGCAGTGGTGGTACCTTGGGCCAGGTGGCACATGAGGGCGTTTCAATTTGCCTTCTTTAGCCTATGAGCTGGGCTGTCTATGAATCAGAAAATCTTTGTGCCTACACAAATTCAACAAGAACTGGAATTTTGGACATCGCCACTGTGCTTCTTTCGGAGGTATGCCTCTCAGTCCAGGAGATAGGATGATTCTGAAGTCAGATGCCACTCTCTGGGGCTGGGGAGTCTACAATCTGAAGAAAAAAGTGCAAGGCCATTGGAGAGCGGTAAAGCGCAGACTCCCCAAGTATCTTGAATGGAAGGAAGCCTTTTTCTAGCATTGCAAGCCTTTCAGGGTCTTCAGGGGGGCCTGTGTAAGATTGTTGTAGCCTACATTGCCTGACAAGGGGACACCAAAAGTCTTTTCTTGTTACATCTTGCAAAGAAACTTTTCGTTGGGCAGAGAACCACTTACAGTCAGTTAAGGTTGGTCTTCTTGCCAGGGAAGCAAATCCAATTATTGGTTTGGTTAGGCAGAATATTTTTAAGTGCCTCATACCAATATTGGCCCTATGGGGCATTCCAGCAGTACTTCTCAGGGAGACTTCACTGAACAGTGAGTGACGTTCATGTCTGTGTTCATGTCTGTGCGACTTTGGGTCACGGTGGCTTTGGAGTGTTCCCTGCACTGTTTTGGTCCCACTTTGGTGCGACTTGGGGTCCATGGACCTCGGGGGTACGCGAGCGCCGCTTAAAGTCAGATAAAAAATCGCTGTAAAAATCGCAGTAAAGTCGCACGACTTTTGGGTTGCAGTGGTAGCGACCTAGCCTTAGTGGCATATTTGATCTTCATGCATCCAATTTAGTATGGAATATGACCACTTATATCAAACTATTGATTTGCGCAAATTACCAGTATTTTTTTATTAGCATTTTAATATGTTATAAATGAACCACACATTGGGGAGGGTAGTTTTCATCTAGGTTTGCATTATCACCTTGGCTGTTAAGCCGTTCTATACCAATTAAGGTAGTTTCTTCTGCCATACACAGTGCAATCAAGCAAGATCATGATCTGCGGACCGATTTATTAGATTGTGACAAATGTGATGTAGATAGTGTTCAATATATAATGTTTAAATATATCCTTGGTTGAATATAGGAGGTATGCTTGGATTTTTAATTTTTTTAAATGCTCATATTAATTATAGAATGCACTATAGCCCTTATGAGAATATAGGATAGCTTGAAAGTGTAGCTGGATGGGTGGTGAGAGCTGCTCAACAGCAAAATTAACATATGATAGGGGGTTAATGTCCGTCTTTCCATATGTGTATAAAAGGTTGGGAGCTGCGCTGTGTGGCCACGCCCCCTGATGAAAGCAATGAGGAAACTAGTCAGGGCCTGATCACGCAGCAACCCACACTACTGAATCACGCTGTCGGCCCTCCAGTTTGCCTCACCCGGGAACACCGCTGTATCGGTGCAGAGGTATATCAGGAGGGAGCTACTTCATCATTATAATTCTATTTATGCTTTTAACATATGTTTTTATTGTAAGTGTACATCTATGAGGAGTTACTGAATAAACACACCTTTTTGAAAAATTGGATTACGCTATGTGCACCCTTTTTTTCTGCTTGTAACAAGCAATATATAGATGGAAAGATGCAGTGATTGCTGATTATAGCCACCTGCCCACCAATATTGGATGAAGATTCACAGAGGCTTGCTGACTACAACACACCAAAAGATATGCAGTATATCCAGTAATATCTGGTAAGTGAACTTCCTTTGGGGGATCATACAAGTGTCGCGGAGATGGTTAATCGCCTGGATTAATGAATTATAACTTGCCTCTAATTCTTTTCTTCTGGAGTGGATCACCTTTAATCTCTTTTTTGCATTTTTGCTTCCTATTTTATCAAAAGTGGACTGTGTAAGTCTAAAGACTCTTGGAATTTATAAGCACTATTAGAGTTTTAAATATTTATATTTGGACACATTTTTTGATATATTGTTTTCCTAGGGAGGGAGAGAAATCTACCATTGTTTGATAATTTCTCATTTGTTTGTCAGTTCACTGAACATACAGCTTCTGATATTTGCAACAGGATACCAATGCAAACACTCTGTCATACAAGATGGGTTCACAGTGCCATGGAATTTTCTGTTTGGTCTTTGTCTCTGGTCAAATGAAATCTTTTATGGCAAGGTCAGTAACAGCAGCCCAATCCAATGACTACTTTTAAAAGCCTGGCTATGGAAAAGGCTAGACTAGAGGTGCAGGGATTCTCATCTGAGGTTGCTCAGACCTTGGTGACCAGAAGATCATCCATGAATGATACATAGGAGAGGATATGAAAGAAGTTTATTTTGTCTGCTCAGCAAAAGCTTTCTCTCCTGTGTTCCCTGCTCTAGCCAATATCCTTGACATTTTACAGTCAGCGCTAGAGGTTGGTCTGGCATACAACTCCATTTAAGGTACAGATCTTTACTTTATCTTTTCACAGGCTGCAAATGGGTGCAAAAGCCAGTGACCAGATGCTTCTTCCAGATGACAATCCATATGACCTTGAGGGAAATCCTTGTTCCCTCTGTGGGACTTAGGCTTTGATCTGAGAGCACCCTTTGTTCCAATAGGTTTCATTTCCATTGAAGTACCTCATGGTAAAACTAGTTCTCCTGACAGCAACTACTTCAGACAGAAGGATGTTGAAGATTGCAACACTTTCCTGCAAGGGCCTTTTGGTGTCTTTTTTTTTCTTTTCCTTTTTACCAGAGATAGGGATACCGTGTCTATCTCCAAAGTTCAATTTTAAAGTAGTATCCAGTTTCCAAAAAAACTGGGAAGTAGTCCCTCCAAGTTTTCACAAGAGAGGGACTGAGTGCACAACAGGAAGACTTCAGTTTCCTTACACATGGTTGAGTTACTAACAGTGTACTTGGTTAAAGGGGAAAGTGTACAATCTTTTCATTTAGCCATCAGGCCCTCAAGAGTCATCCACTCTTGGGTTACCAGGGTGATTAGATTGACATGAAGGAAATAGGCCTTTCTGCTCTGAAACAATTGCAAGCCTATTTGACAAAAGGGGTGGCAGCTTTTTGGGCAGTTATGCCAGGATTGCTTGGAAGATATAGGTAAGGGCTAGCTTGAAGGTCTGGTGCGGCCTTCATTCAACCTTACAAACTAAATATGGGACCAGCAAGTTTGGGACAAGAGAGATCGATTCTTTCTGGCTTTAGCAGCTTTTCTTTGATTGTCAGTGTCTCTTTTAATTTGTTCTCTCCCATCCTAGATTAGCTTTGGTATATCACGTTATGTGCTGATGTGAGATGGGCCAGGAAAACTGAAAATTGTTACCACTTACCGTAATTTTCCTTTCCTGGCCCATCCTCACGTCAGCACAGGACTCCCTCCCTAGTGGCCTGTCGCAGGCTAGGTTATTGAACATCTTAGTTGGGGGAAGGGCTGTCTTTTATTCAGCTTGGAACATGTGGTCATGTAGGGCTCCAAAGGAGGTGTTAACCCGTTATGTGCTGACATGAGAATGGGCCAGGAAAGGAAATTTACGGTAAGTGATAACAATTTTCCGTTATCTGTCTGCATATATATCTGTATATCTATTTATCTATCTGTATATCTGTCTATCTCTCTGTCTATTTATCTATCTATCTGTATATCCATCCGCATAGATGTATATCTATTTATCTATCTGTATATGTGTCTGTCTGTCTGCATATCTGTATATCTATTAGACTATCTATCTATCTATCTATCTATCTATCTATCTATCTATCTATCTATCTATCTATCTATCTATCTCTGTAGGCCCTTCCCCCCAAAAAATGGAGCACCAGCCGCCACTGGTTGATTTGGTACACAACAGCATTACAGGATGAACAGCTTCATAGGCCCTTCTTTGGTTTCCTAACATTAACTATGTCAGTCAAATCTAGATTGATTTCTATCAGAGTGCTTTCCAGGGCCTCAGGCCTTGGAATTTACACTCATGGAGCTTTCAGCTCAATTTAAAACTTATGGAGCATTTTCTTTATCTTGCATAATTGATTTCTAATTATTATATATGTATATGATGCCTAGCAGCATAGGCGCATTTTAAAGACTGACTCCAGGCACCTATGCTGCTAGACAATTGCATAACTCCCAACTGTCCCTGATTTCAAGGAAACTGTCCCTGATTTGGAACAAAGTCCCTCTGTCCCTCTTTCCTCCTCATTTGTCCCTCATTTTGGTCTGATCTATATACAGTAGTTGTATATAAAATGCACTACTTTAACTTTCCCAGTGCTAAACCTTTCTCCCAGTTTCTAAATTGCTGCATTTGTAAATTTCAAAAGCCAGTAAAAAATGAATAGTAGTGGTAAAAAAAAAAGCATTTCTGGGTTCAACTATTATTTTTGTGTATAGTTCTCCTTTAGACCCCTTTCACACTGAGCCGCCCATAGCGTCGGCGGGAAAACGCCGCTATTTTTAGCAGCGTTTTACAGTCGGATTTGCGGCGCATTTCGGCCGCTAGCGGGGCGCTTTTACCCCCCGCTAGTGACCGAGAAAGGGTTAAAACCGCCCGCAATGCGCCACAAATTTCAATGGGGAGCAGCGGTGCAGGGGCGGTAAACACACCGCTCCTTCACCGCTCCAAAGAAGCTGCTGGCAGGACTTTTCCTGACGTCCTGCCAGCGCACCGCTCCAGTGTGAAATCCCACGGGCTTTAACACTGGAAACAATGGAGAAGCTGTTTGAGGGCAGATTGCAGGCACTATTTTTAACGCTATAGCGCCTGCAAAACGCCCTCGGTGTGAAAGGGTCTTAAGGGGGCATGTCCTATTCTAACATACTTTTGCTAACAGGTGTCTCTCATTCCCATCTGAAAAAGTTGGAAGGTATGACATTGGTGATGGACATTGAATATAAAAATCACAATTATGCAAGAGCAAAAAATACTCCATACATTTTAAATAGAGCTAAAATTGCTTTCAAATGTAGTCAAAGAAAATTAGGGAATAAATACTTACCTTACTCCTCATTCCCGCAGGCTTCCTCCAGCACTGTGGTTGGTAACCTGCAGATGCTCTGCAAGCTGCAACCGACTCCGGTCGCACTCCAGCCTTGTACCTTACAGTGTTAATGTTCCTGTCATGACACTAGGCCCTGCCCACAGACTGGAGCGCTGGAGTTGGTTGCAGGGAGGAATCGCATAAAAGAAAGCGGCTGTTCTACAATTCCTAATCATTAAAAGCAATTAACCCTTGCAGTACAGGGAAGAATGTAGGGGGGGGGGGAGGGGGCACTGCAATAGTGTTTTTTTTCTCCCTGGAACTGGGATTTAAAGATTTTGCATTTTTTTATTGCTTTGATTTTATAAAATAGGTATTTTTACATTGACATTAATAAAATGAAGGTGTTTTAATAAATTTTTAAATTTGTCATGCAATAACTCCAAAGTCCCTATTCACATTGGTGCGGCTTATTATGCGATTTGATCGTTTCAAATCACATGACAAGTTGCACCCTATTCTCCACAATGAAAGCGGTCTTTTTTTAAAGTTTTTTTTTCCTGTATTTTCACCTGGTTTTCTGCCCAGTAACACACTTCCTGTCCTAAGGTGTCTCAATTCTGGAGGAGGAGCAGAGACATCTTTGGACAGCAGCATTGTCAACATATCGAGGCAGTAGTGCTAGATGCTTTAGTAGATTTAGATGTACTTGATTGATAGATTAAAGTCAAATTGCAGCTAACACTTTTTAAGCAGATACAGCAAAAGTTTATTTTTCCCTTTGGGATAAAAGTTTTACATAAATGAATAAAAGCTGACCATTGCAATCACTGTCAGTGCTAAATGGTTTCTCTCAACCCACTAACTGCCACTTTTGCTGGACAGCTTGGTCAGGTAAAGGAAGTTGAAAAATAACAGACTCACTGGCCAGATTACCAGGTGAAATTAAAGAAAAAAGCCTAAAAAATAAAATGAATGCAGCTACCACATTTAAGGATTGGTAAGCTGCAATGTATCACCTTTTGCTTTGGGGTTTAATACTACCTTAATATACCCTATAACATGTCCCTATAAGTGTGAGGATCTTTGCTCTAATGCCCCGTACACACGGTCGGATTTTCCGACGGAAAATGTGTGATAGGACCTTGTTGTCGGAAATTCCGACCGTGTGTAGGCTTCATCACACATTTTCCATCAGATTTTCCGACACACAAAGTTTGACAGCAGGATATAAAATTTTCCGACAACAAAATCCGTTGTCGGAAATTCCGATCGTGTGTAAACAAATCCGACGGACAAAGTGCCACGCATGCTCAGAATAAATAAAGAGATGAAAGCTACTGGCCACTGCCCCGTTTATAGTCCCAACGTACGTGTTTTATGTCACCGCGTTTAGAACGATCGGATTTTCCGACAACTTTGTGTAACCGTGTGTATGCAAGACAAGTTTGAGCCAACATCCGTCGGAAAAAATCCTAGGATTTTGTTGTCGGAATGTCCGAACAAAGTCCGACCGTGTGTACGGGGCATTACACTTGATGATGTATTGGTTTATTGATGATGTATTGGTTTATTCTTAGAAGTAATTCTGGAAATACCAGGTCTTAACTTCACACTTAAAAGCACAGGCCCTAGATTGGTCCCACTTGTGACAAATGATAGTAATGACTTACCTAGGCAAAGTACAATGTGATTGAATAGATTGTATTTCAGGTCAGACAGTGGTGGCATCAGTGGGAGATAATGAATCCAGCCACCAGAAGTATAATAAATGTTGTACAGGATGCAGAGGATGGGTCCTGGACAGGTGATATATGTCATCCATATTTGGGTTATGGTCTGTTTAAGTGAAATGGATAGTGTACTCAGGGGTCTCACCAGTGCAGGGTGAGAGGTTGCGGGACAGTCAAGTATAAAGGAGAGGACTGACTTGCAGTTCTCTCTGCATTAATAAATGTCTATTTTGGGACCCAGAATTTTGGAGGTTCAGAGTGATATTCAGGTGGGAAAGAACCTCCGCCCCTGATTACGGGGACTCTGGTCCAAGGTGGGTTAAGCAACCTCCAGTAGGAGCACTTAAGACAGGAAGCTCCTAATGGAGTAGTAGAAGTTTAGGAGAGGAGACCTGTCTGAGTGCTGCATGCATGCTGGAAGCTGCCAAAAATCTGAAGCTGGGCTTTGCTAACTTTGGGTAAATCCCTTACATTAACTTTGCATTTCTTATATTTTACTTTTGCTGAAGACAAGGGTTGCAATAGGATGCAGTAAACACAGCCACAAACAAATCAGTGTGACAGGTAATTCCAGACTGCTAGATGGCTTAATTGCCTGAGAACTGGAGCAGCTTACATCGTGAAAGTCAATCAGCTGCATTGGCTGAGTCTTATCTGGGACAGGGACAGGTATATAGCTGGGTGTAAATTGTACTCTGCAGTGCCTGCAACTTGCATGGCTTGAGTGCCTGGAAGTCAGAAGAGTCTGGGGCCTGGAAGTCATCTTGTTGTGCTGTTGAGAGCCTGACAACCAATGGAATCATAAGTAGTATGACTGTGGCAGATTTGCATAAGAAACAGTGGGCTGTTGGGATGAAACAGGAGTGGGTGGATAGGCTACAGCAGCAGGTAAGGAACCTTAAAGAGGAAGTAAACCCCCAGCAATTTTTCTTATTTTTTTCAATTTCCAAATACTATAGCTAATTACACATGTTAAGACATTAAAATTGCCAAAAAATGAGGTCGGGAAATACCTTATTTTTCGTCTTTATTAGATCTCCATTTCTGGGTATTGGCCACGCCATTACTTCTACTGTTTCGGGAATCTTTTCTGGATGTCACTTCCGCCCTTACTGTCTTTCCCTTTGGAAATCTCGCGCATGCGCCATAGCGCCGAAACCAAGCCTCTATCTCGATGCTGCTCTGATTCAATCCGCTGTGTGACGTCTTATTCTGTCACAAGGGGGAGAAGCAGGAAGGAGATGATCAGAGCAGCATCGCGAGATTTCCCTCTGTGCCGTTCAGAGAGGAAGCTTGTCAATCTTTATGTCCCGACATGCAGGGGAGATAGAAACGGCACACATAGTGTGCTGTTAATGAAAATATCTACTGCGCAATCGCACCTGACGTCACTTTTTATTGCATGCCCATTTCTATGGAAAGGAAAACAGTGAGTATACTTTCACAGGCAGCAATCAGCTGCCTGTGCTATGTAGATTACTAAGATATAAAGTTGTATTGGAGGGTTTACAACCACTTTAACCTGCACATAATATCTGTGCGAAAGCAGTGGAGATGTTACAGAATGCTTCTAGCCACTAGAGATGATACTTGGTTTGTGGACTCAAATTCAACAAAAATGTCCAGGATTATAATAAAATACTGTTTAGAAGAGTGGATAAAAATGATCAAGCCAAAACGAATGAAAGAGTCCATGTCATGACAATGTCCCATGGCAATTACATTAAAGAGAAAAGATAGAAAGATGGGATTTTACAGGATGAGTAAATGAGAAATATTTTTATTAGTTTCGAAAAAAAATATTAAAATGGTATAAAAAAAAAGAATTAAAGGATCACTAAAGCTATTTCTTTTTTTTTAAAATAACAAACATGTTATACTTACCTCCACTGTGCAGGTCGTTTTGCACAGAGTGGCCCCGAACCTGGTCTTCTGGGGTCCCTCGGCGGCTGTCTCGGCTCCCCCAGGACTCAACACCTTCATGCGAGCTCCTTCGCATGGTGTTGAGTGCTTGCGGGCGCACTCCTGTGATACAGCCGGCGGCCATAGCTGCTCACTGTATCACTTGGCCCCGCCCTCCGGCATGCTGCGTCATTGGATTTGATTGACAGCAGCGCGAGCCAATGGCTGCGCTGCTTTCAATCCATCCACTGTAGCCAATTAACAGCCAGGCTGAGCGGCGAAGAGGATGTCGGGGGTGAGTACGGGACTTTCGAGGGGTCAGGTAAGTAAAACGGGGGTGGGGGGCGTTATTGTCGGATGTCTTTTCACCTTAATGCATAGAATGCATTAAGGTGAAAAAACTTTTACCTTTACCACCCCTTTAAAGGCCCTCATTGGGTCATATTAGCACAAAAAGCATGTCTCTTTCAATCTTAACATTAGTGTTTTTATGTCTCTGTGCCTTTTTGTTATTTACAAAAGCATCATAAGATTATTGCAATTATATAAACCATGTTGCATAATTAAATGTGCTGCATTTAAATTGTCTTCTTTCTCCATTCAGGCCACATGTGGAGAGAAGTATTGTGTTCCTGTCAGGACTTGTAAGGCCGCGTACACATGAGCGGACTTTTCTGCAACAAATGTCCGACGGGCATACCGGCGGACTTTCGTCTGACTTTTGTCGGACTTCCGACGGACTTTAGAACAAACGGACTTGCCTACACACGATCACACCAAAGTCTGATGGATTCGTACGTGATGACGTACGACCGGACTAAAATAAGGAAGTTCGTAGCCAATAGTTGCCCTAGCATAGTTTTTTGACCGTCGGACAAGCATACAGACTAGCGTATTTCTCGATAGGAACTGGGTCTGGCGGAGTTATGATGTAAAGATTTGAAGCATGTTTCAAATCTAAAGTCCGTCAGATTTTCGACTGGAAAAGTCAGCTGAAGGTCCGATGAAGCCCACACACGATCGGATTGTCCACCGGAGTCGGTTCGTTGGACCAGTCTGATAGAAAAGTCCGCTTGTGTGTACGCTGCATAACACTGTCACACTGTGGTTCCCAGAGCCAAAGGGTGTAGTTCTAGTGGTCACCAGTGGGTGTCTCCCAGCAGCCAGCAGATCCCAGTAAACAGGCTCCAGCTGATGCTGGGAAGGTACAGTATATAATCCCTCCCCTAACTTTCATCGGTGCTTTTGCCTGTTAGCCATTTACCTGCTTGCTGATTTATTATGATCCTGTACCCTGCAACCTGTTCCCCCATCTCTGCTCTTTATATTTCCAATCCCAGTCCTGCTCATGCCGTGTTTATATGAGCTTGCCTTCATGTGTATATAGTGTATTATAGTTAGGTTGTTTGTTTGTATTTTGCTTCACTATCATGTTTATTTCTCACTGTTGCCTTGTTTATTGGTGTTGAATGGGTGTTGTGTTCATTAATAAACTTTATTTTAATCATATTCATATTCAGTCTAATTCCAGTATCCTTAAAGTGGAGTTCCACCCAGAAATGGAACTTCCGCGGATTGGATTCCTCTCCCCCTTCTGTGCCACATTTGGCACCTTTTAGGGGGTAGCAGATATCTGTCAAATCCAGGTATCCCACTTCCAGGGAAAGATCACCACACTCTGTGCAGCGAACTACACAATGTCCCCCCCCCCACTGCCTTCTGGGAGACACGGAGGTCCCAGAAGACAGAGGGCACCATTCAGGATGCGCAGCGCGACTCGCACATGCGCAGTAGGAAACAGGCTGTGAAGGTAAGTGTCCTTATATTAAAAGTCAGCAGCTACAGTATTTGTAGATGCTGACTTTAATTTTTTTTTTTCTCAGGCAGAACGCACCTTTTAAGTGTAGCCCACTGATCTGGCCATTCCTGCATCTACTGGATACCTGCATTTAGTATCCCTTACATAGCATTGAGCCCCTAATGATCAGATTTTTCTGTTTCTTTTTTTATGCAAGATGCATCTAGAGGAGGTGGTCTATTATGTGTTGTTGGCATCAGAGGATAGTGATTATTGATGCCAATTTTTACTGGATCTCCCTAGCAAAAGGCTGCTGGAGTATTTTCAGGTGACGCACACCTTAGTTAATTAGGTCAGTTGCCTATTTATCAAAGTACAGCCTTTGATCAACTGATCCTTCCTTCGTTTTCCTCAGTAGCCACAGCTTCTACTAAGTATATCAGTAACCTGCTCCCACTAGCTGCACATTCCCTGCATTTAATCCATTGAAGGCTCCCTCTACCGCTCTGTTGTCTTTGGCAACCCCTCAGAAATCATCCTCTGCAATTGCTGCCACTTTCCCTCTACTTCTCAGGGAACCAGCTCCTAGCTCCAGTCCAGCCTACCTCCACTGCTGCCAAGTCTGCCTCCACTGACCCTGTGCTTGCATCCCATTCTGCCTCCACTAACCCTGTGCTTGCAGCCCAGCCTGCCTCCACTGACCCTGTGCTTGCAGCCCAGCCTGCCTCCACTGACCCTGTGCTTGCAGCCCAGCTTGCCTCCACTGACCATGTGCTTGCAGCCCAGCTTGCCTCCACTGACCCTGTGTTGCAGCCCACCCTGCCTCCACTGACCCTGTGCTTGCAGCCCAGCCTGCCTCTACTGACCCTGTGCTTGCAGCCCAGCCTGCCTCTGATAGTCATGTGCCTACTGCCCAGCCTGCCTCTGATGGTTTTTTGCCTGCTGTCCAGTCTGCCTCTGATGGTCCTGTGCCTGCTGTTCAGCCTGCCTCTGATGGTCCAGTGCCTGCTTTCCAGCCTGCCTCTGCCGATTCTATGTATGCTGTCCAGCCTGCCTCTGCTGATCCAGTGCCCACTGCCCAGCCAGTCTCCAGTACTAGGGTTAAGATCTCGCCAAATGTCTGGTCCAATGCCTCTGCTTGTTGCATGCCTGTCAAGGTTTATCCATTTAGTCCAAGATTCCTACTGTCACCTTTCCTGAGTTTTCTTTGTACCCATTTGCTTCTGTTGTGCCAAAGCCTGGTGGTCCAGACACCCACTTTGAACTTGATAACTGTACCCATTATTACAGCCCCAGGAGTAGAGGTCTTCTGGGGAAGTGCAGAGTTCCATTTGAACTTTGTCCTGACCTAGGTGTAATCTCTGTGACTCCATATGTGTTAGGGGTCCAGGGTTAGATAACCATTGCCTTGGAATGATCTGGACGGCTATTAAAATGCGAAGCAGTTTCTAGCAACCAGTTTAGAAATCCAGATGTGGAATGTCCATTTGTCCAGACCCTGGCAATGGGGCATCCAGCCAGCTTCCAGACCCTGGTAATAGGGCACCCAGTCAGCTTCCAGACGCCAGCAGCAAAGCATCAAGCCTGTTGCCAGACTCTGGTGGTGGGGTATGCAGCGGGTTAAAGGACTATGGCTTACGAAACTCAGGAAAGATCTCCTTTTTGGGCTTATCTAGCACAAGATTTACTCATATGTACTTTTAGGTTTAAGGCAAAGTGGAGCGTCCCGAGGCCATTCATCAAGGAGGGGAACTGTCAGGTGGCAACTAGCAGCTGTCTTCCAGCAGCCAGCAGATCTCAGTAATTAGGTTCCACCTAAAACTGGCTGCTGGGAGGGTATAAAATCCCCTCCGTAACTTTCATCAGTGCTTCAGTGTTTTGAATGATATCCTTTTTACCAGCTTGCTGTTTATTGTGATCTCTGTCTGATCCTGTACCTTGTATCCAGAACCCTGCATCCTGTATTCTGTACCCTAAAACCTATTCCCCCATCTCTGCTTTCTCTGTTCCCAGTCTCAGTCATGCCACATTTATGTGAGCTTGCCTCCATTTGTATATTTTGCTTCACTATCATGTTTATTTCTCACTGTTGCCTTGTTTATGGTTTATTGGTATTAAATGGGTGTAGTGTACATTCATAAACTTTATTTTAATCATATTCGGTCTGACTCCAGTTTCCTTAAGTGTAACTTACTGATCTGGTCATCCCTGCTGCCACTGGATACCTGCATTCAATATCCCTTACAGTTCCCCTTCATCTTCTGCCAGCCTGCATGGCCTGCACAAGACCCCAAGCTGGGATCAGGTTTGATATTAGGTTCATTGATGAATTTATGAAGTTCTGGAAAGGAATATATTTCTTTTGGTTTGGACAAATGTACTGACCAGTACAATCTTTACAACTGTTTATCCTGAGGAAGTGAAACAGTCAGTAAAATATATAAATGATTGCAGTAGATGTGATTGAAGCAGTCATGAATTTCCAGCAAGTGGAGCATTTAAATATTTTATTAAAATGACCAAGGCTTAGATCAGAGGACTTCCATACACCCACTTTGGATGCCAGTGATTAGCAAATTCTTGCTGTCCACACTCATAACAGCAAAAATGTTAACTTGTACTTCCATGTTTGACATGGAACAGACCAGACACTTTTCATTGTTTATGCTGCTGCTATTAAAGCCTGTCTTAACACTTAGGCTGGGTTCACACTGATGCGAATTAGATGCGGGTCTCCCCGCATCCTATTCGCCTGACAGGAGACTGTGACTGGCTCTCAATGGAGCCGGTTCACACAGCTCCGGGGCAGCTGCGGTCCGCATTGGAAAAGGACCCAGTGTGTCTTTGGCTCAGTTTCAGGTGCAAATTCAGGCAGAAATTTGGACCTGATTCACACCTGAATCGGTGTACAGGGACGCACTGGACCCCCTGCTGGGACCCCCCCCCGCACGCATCAGTGTGAACCTAGCCTTATGCTACTTCCAAGCACCTCCTAGCACCTCTACTTTTGCAGCACCTCCTAAATTGTTTATTTTGTAGAGTACACTGCAGCAATAAAAATTACCTAGCTCTATATGTTATAACATTTTTATTGAGTAGTGACATTATTTGTCTTGCATTATGACTATTTTATTAGTCAGTAAAATATCTTAAATATTATCTTGGGTAAAAACACACCTTAAAAAAAAGGGATGGCCTGGTAGTCACCAATGTCTTCAACTAGTATAATTTAGTACATATTAGCTTTTTTTTTCTGCAAAAATGAATAATCTTCCGTGGTTTAAGTGAACTGACAAGAAAGTTTCTTTTTATTCATAAATATTTTTGCAGGCATTTTAAATGTATCACTCATCCCCTAGTAAAGCAGAAGAGATATAGGGGTACAAACGAGGCCTCAAAGGTATTTGGCATTATCTCCATATTGGGTATTATATTCTTTCAACCACTTTTTAGTTTGCCCATACCCAAATTTGAAGGTATGTTCTCTAAGTTAGTTGCAATGTTAAAGCGGAGTTCCAGCTGCAAAAAAGTCAGCAGCTACAAACACTGCAGCTGCTGACTTTTAATAAGGACACTTACCTGTCCAGGGAGCCCGCGATGTCGTCCCCCCGAGTCTGATCCATCCATTGGATCGGGTGCAGGTGCTGCTATTCCAACTAAGGGAAACCGGCAGCGGCGCTTCCTGAATGGCCCCATCATCTTCTGGGACACACAAAGGTCCCAGAAGGCAGCGGAGGAGAATAGGACGTGACATACTGGGCTGCAGTGAGGCTGGGGTGGAAGTACACAGGATAATTCATAAAAGGTAAGTAAGGAAAAATAAAAAATAACAAATAAAAAAAAATATCCCAAATCGAGAGGTAGAGGGGTTGTCATTCCTTTAAGATAAAGTTGTAAAAGCGGGTGGAACTCCACTTTAACTCGTGTTTTCAGGAAATATCAAGAAATAAATACCAACAAACATGTTAGCAAATGTTAATTATCAAGAAAAAATTATTTTATTTGTGTAACATTTCTACATTACCAGAAGAATTTAACCCTTATTTGCAAGCAATTATTCAGGCGATTGGTGGTTTGTCCCTTTCATGGAAAACTGGAATTGATTTACATTAATTGGAATGTTTTACTTAGGATCAATAAAGCATAAAAACAAACCTTAGAATTTACAACTAGTAAATACTCCTATGAAATGGTCACAACTTGCTCTGTGTTTGACTTCTGGCATCTAAAGCGACATTTTAATAATATTGCTTTTCGCAAACTTGGATATCCCAGTCCCAAAATAAAAGGAAAAATAACATTATGTATATTTGCAAATATTTTTTCAATATGAAAAGCATCACTTTCTGGAAAAAAATGGATGGTGCTGATAGCTATGCTGGACATTGCATAACACACTAAAAGAGCTAGAACTGCTTTAATGGCAATTATGTCTTGCTGTCGGGTCCTCGTGCTGAATGTTCCATGTATAAATACAGTCTGCTTGTGTTTTAGGAGAAGTAGTACCATATGTATACCAATATAGCATGTTAATGCAGTACAAATATATAGGCTTCCAGAAGTCAACGCCAAATTATACAGTCTGACAAAGGTGTCATTGTCTGTTAAGCTATAGTCAAGAGAACATATACAGCCTTCAGTGACATTAAGGTTACTTGGTCGGTCATCTGGGATGAGTATCGCCTGTGGTAAGCAAAGAAAGTTGAATAAAATCCAGTTTCCAGGCAATGCCAAATGCAAACAGGCATTTGATAGAGTAAATCGATGTTTGTTTTTTATCTTCAGGAGAAAAAAAAGACCAAGATAGAAAGTAAATAGCATACTCACTCTTCGACTTGTGCACAGAAGCCAAAGTGAAAGCTTACACAATGAAACCATTGGATAACAAATTCCATGCTGATCTGGAATTACAATTGTTAAAATCTGTGAGATCAGTTGCAATATGTTGGCAAAAGAAAGGTGTATAATCAAGATTTCTGCAGTGGCTCTCTTCTCCAAATTTGTCATTGCCACATACACATTTATCAAGTTCACTGGAACACCAAGAACAGCCATAAAACAAGTGACTCCAAGCAGGTACATCATCTGCAATGATCCAATAATAAGTGTACAAATCCATATGATTACTTTTGCAGCAGGTTGTCATTACAGCAAAATTTGTGAGAAAGCAAATAGGTTTGCTGGTCTCCAAGGCATACTACTAATGAACACAAGATAAGACTTGCAGTTTGCTGTTCTTTTATTTTTTTTTTTGCTTTTTAAAACTTGTAACTGCTCACCAAAGAAAGGTAACTACAGACTACTAAAAATTAATGATATGAAACTGGTATTAAACCCAAAAGCAAACATTTATTATATTGCATAAAAAATATATATAAATACTCACGCTATGGTAAATAATATGAAGGTGGTAAATAATTTATATAAATGGGCTGCTGCTGTAGTCTAAGGTAAAAAAAAAAACCTTCAAATCAGGGACAGTTGGGAGCTATGTTTTAGGTCAAATAAAAAGAAATCAAACTAAACAAAAAAGGGAATAAAATTGTAATCATGAAGAGAAATGTGAGCTCATAATGAATAAATATAATATTTAAGTCATTTCAGGCAATCTGAAAGAGGATAAAGATGGCCACAATAACACACAGACTGTTGAACATTTTTTTAAAGAATCAGTCGGTCAACAGTAAGTGGATTCAAACTTGCTTGGAACAAATATAGATCTATAACAAGACAAAAAATGGTGCAGGCTTGTTCTTTTACTGTTAATGCGTTTCTATGCTGAAATTCGACAAGTGTACTTTGATCGGACATCCCTGGCTTGTCCGTACACAGATTTAACGCAACATGCCTGCACTTTGGATCAAGGCCAGCAAAAAACTAAATTTTACACATTCAAATCCATTCACTAAGAGGATAAGAATTTAGTGTGGACAACTGAATAGGGAGTGAAAGAAGTTCATTGCGGTTGGGTTCACACTAGTGGGAATTGGATGCAAGTTTCCCCGCATTCCAATTCGCATGACAGGAAATTGTGACCCGCTCTCAATGGAGTCGGTTCACACATCTTCGGTTTGGCTGCGGAGCAAATTGAACAGAGGTCCTGTGTGTCTTTGGCTCTGTTTCAGGTCCAAATTCAGGCAAAAATTTTGGGCCTGATTCATCCCTGAAATGGAGAATTGGACCCCTGCTGTCAGCCACATCGGTATTAGATGTGAACCAAGCCTGAAGAGCAATTTCACAGAAAATGGATAAGCAATTTGTAAGGTATCCAAAAAACACTGTGGTTGTGCTAAAATCAGATAGTCCACTCAATTTACTTAAATCTGGATTAATCCACTACAACCAAAATCCAAAGTACAGTTGCAGTTGTGAGTTCACTTCCTGGTTGCCAGCGCTGTGTAACTTCCAATCTCTTTCTGCTTCCTGTACCTCTATTCACATTTACATTTCAAGGCAGGTTTCATATGGGTTTCTGAAAAAAACTTACATTTTTTTCAGATCAGGTTACAGTATATGGGAGACAGCAAGGATCTGCAGTTGAAAAGTTGGGGAACAACTCTAATATATAACAAGCAAGGGTTCTTAGAAAACTAGATTACTGACAAGAGGACTAAGTAGACCGGAGCAGCAATTCCTGGATTCAGCTGTCATGGAAACAGACTACACCAGGGTTAGCATCTGACCAGTTTTAGGCCAGACAGACTGGTTTACCTAACCTCTGTTTGGTATAAAAATTCTGCTCTCCAACTGTCTGGTTTTGACAGGTCACCAGGACTTCAAAACCGAACACATATTGATTACACTGGTTCTGAGGCTAATTTAATGCAGATATGACATTAAGTAAGTTAAATTACCACCTTAATCAGCCACAGAACCTGTGTAATTAATATGTGTTCGGTTTTAAAGGGATGAGGTGGTAACCCTACCAGGTACCATTGTTACAAAGCCTCTAGTAAGCTGTTGACATGCACCTGTCCCATTTCTAAACCTTGTAGCAAGCCAACGGCTCACAGTGATATGTGCAGAGGTAGACACAACACTCCCTCCACTCTGTTCCCACCTTTTATAGCTGCCAGCCCACAGCTGGGGCCACCAGTGCAGCTGGGGGCTCTCAAATCATGGCTGTCAGTGACAGCTCAATCCTCACTGACCTTTGAATCAGCATAGTTCCCAATCATGCAATCACTTTTTCAACTATGACCACATGAAATCTGGATTTCAAAAACAATAGCCAATTTCTTCCGCTGCTGCCTCTGTCCAGGGAAGAGAGAGAGAGAGAGCAGAGAGAGCCACTGCACTCAGACACAGGGCTGGATTGAGATTGGGCTCAGGTAAGTATAAGGGGGGCTGTGAGAGAGGTGCACACAGAAGGTTTTTTACCCTAATACATACAATGTATTAAGGTAAAAAACTTCTACCTTTAGAACCACTTTAACTACAGAGCTCGATACCTGAGCCACCTGATCTTTGGTGTCAAGTAAATCGGTATGTCTAGAAACTGAACCATTTTGCTCCACGATGACAAAATGTTGAGTTGTAGGAGTCTGGAATGGAACTGAGCAAATGGAACAACCCTGAAAGAGGCTGTCATCAATCCCAACATGCAGAATCACAAAACTGGCTGCGCCTGGACTTGGACTGTAGAGTATAAGCCTGGGAGTGGAGATTAAGAAGTTTTTTCTTGGGCAAAACAAACTTTGAACTTGAACTGTAAGTTCCAGGATAAGACCTAGATACTCCAAGCAATGTGTTGGTTCCAACTTTAAGATTTGGAAAGTCTGAATCACATTGTCAGTCAGAACATGTGCTGACTGTTTCCTCAAAAGGAGGTTGTCCAGGTGTCCCATGGTGGGAATACCCCGAGAGCATAGAAAGACTTGCACAGGGATCAGTACCTTAGTAAACACTAGAAATATGGAAGAATGGCTAAAATAGTAGAGGGACAAACTGGTAGTGCTGGGGGCCCACAGCAAAACTGAGGTAGTGTTGATATACTGGATAGATGGAGATATGCAAGTACACATCCTAGATGTTCACAGAGGCCAGAAAGTCTCCCTGATGAAGAGAATTATGACTGACCTGGTGGATTCCATACCATTCAAAGTTTTTGGACTGAAATTAAGATATTTAAGCCTTTCAGATGCAGGAGGGGACACATACCCAATTTTGGTATGGCAACTATGAAAATGTTGGAGTAAAAGCCAGACACCTTTCAGCCATATGGACTTTCTTCCTGATCCAAATGATCTACAAGAGCAGCATGGAAGTTGCACGCTGGTCCCCCCTTTCCCGGCCAGCCAGGTTGCATGCTCAGATTAGGGGTCTAGTTGGATTTTTAGGGTGACCTCAGGCATTTTTCTTTGTTTTGTTTGCATGAGGAAAGCCCTTAACTACTTCCCGCCTAGTCAATGTAGAATATAGATAAACGTCCGGGTGGGAGATCCCTTGTTCCGGAGGGACATACTCATATGTCCTCCCACTTTAGACTCTCATGTGTGCCCCCTGGGGTGTGCAGCAGCGGGATTTGCCATCACTGTGTCTATTGGACACAGCAAATCACAGTTTAGGGAATAGGGCCAATCACAGTGTGATTGCTGTGTCCAATCAGAGTGATCACAAGTGGAAACACTGGCCGACATTTGCAGACATTAGCTTTCCTTCTTCTCACACAGATACAGAGAGGGAGAAGAGACGATTTGTGCCCAACTGTGAGTTACTGCTATTTCACTGTGATTTTACTGTGACAAAACACCAGTGTAGCCATCAGTGCCCTGATTACAGCCAATGTAAGGCTGCTTTCACACTGAGGTGCTTTACAGGCGCTATAGCACTAAAAATAGCGCCCGCATAGCGCCTGTAAAGAGCCTCTCCTCTCACTCCAGTGTGAAAGCCTGGAGTGAGACACTGGAGCCATGCGCTTGCAGGACAGTATAAAAAGTCCTGCAAGCAGCATCTTTGCAGCGCTGTAGGAGCCGCTCTTAAAGCGCCCCTGCCCATTGAAATCAATGGGCAGCGCCATCAAACCACTGGCAATGTGCCACTGCAGCGGCGCTTTGCGGGCGGTTTTAACCCTTTTTCAGCTGCTAGCGGGGGTTAAAAGCGCCCCACTAGCGGCCGAATAGCACCGCTAAAACGATGGTAAATCGCCGCTAAAAATATCGATGCTTTACCGCGGATGCCCCCAATGCCCCAGTGTGAAAGTAGCCCATCTGTCGTGCCAGTGCAGCCATCAACAGTGCCCTGATTGCAACCAGTGTAACTGTCACACCAGTGCAGCCATCAACAGTGCCCTGATTGCAGCCACACCAGTGGAGCCATCAACAGTGCCCTAATTAAGCCACACCACTGCAGCCGACATCAGTGCCCTGATTTAGCCACACCAGTGCAGTCATGGGTCAATGTCCTGATTCAGCCACACCAGTCCAGCCGTCATCAGTGCCCTAATTCAATCACACCAATGCAGCCATCTGTCATTGCCCTGACTCAGCCACACCAGTGCAACCATGTGTCACTGCCCTGATTCAGCCACTTGCCATTGCCCTGATTCAGCCACACCAGTGCAGCCATTGTAATTACCCTGATTCAGCAACACTAGTGCAGCCATCAACAGTGCCCTGATTCAGCCACACCAGTGCAGCCATCGCCAGTGCAGCCATCGTCAGTGCCCTGATTTAGCCACACCAGTGCAGCCATCATTGGTGTCCTGATTCAGCCACACTAGTGAAGCCATAGCCAGTGCTCTGATTCAGACACACCAGTGCAGCTGACGTCAGTGCCCTTATTCAATCATACCAATGCAGCCATCATCAGTGCCTTGAATCAGCCACACCAGTGCAGCCATCATCAGTGCCCTAATTCAGCCAAACTAGTTCAGCTGTCATCTGTGCCCTGATTCAGCCACAACAGTGCAGCCATCAGTAGTGCGCTAATTCAGCCAGAACCATGCAGTTGTTATTAGTGCCCTGATTCAGCCACACCAGTGCAACTATCTTCACAGCCACATCTGTCCTAGTGTCTCCATCACAACAGTATAATGTCACCAGAGCCAATATATGCTATGTCCAAAAAAAATTACACAAGCCATTGTGAGACATTTTGGATCCTTAGTATGTCAGATGAGAGCAGCAGGGAGTTATCACTGTTCGATTTGGATTCTGAGTACAAACTTGTTGAGAGCAGTGGGTCAGTAATCGAATCAGAGAAGGAAAGTGTACCTACAAAAAGGATGAGGCATTTTGAAGAGCAACAGGCAATCTCCAGCAGCACTATACATCATCCTGGTGAAGTGGTGTGCACCAGCAATGCAGTACACCTACATGAAAGGCCAGGTAGTAGTGGGGTGTCACTTCAGCCACAAGGAGTTTGGGACCATACTAGTGTCCCAAAGGCATGTGAAAATCCGTTATGGCTTACCTCTGACTCAGCAGCAGCTAGTATCCACCTATTTAAAATGCAGTCAGGCAGACACCAAAAATGTTACGATAAATACAGTAAAGTGCTATGCTCCCCTTATATGCATAAATACTGCACTCTTGTAATCAAAATAAAATGTGAAAAACATATGTGATACTGTAAGTAATCAACTCATTTAAAGTGGAAAAAAAAGTTGTTGTTTAACCACTTCAGCTCCGGAAGGTTTTACCCACTTCCTGACCAGGCCATTGTTTGTGATTCAGCACTGCGTCGCAATAAAATTGATGTTCTTTTTTTCCCACAAATAGAGCTTTCTTTTGGTGGTAAAAAGCGACTCTGCGCTTTTTATTTTTTGCACTATAAACTAGAAAAAACAAACAATTTAAAATAAAAAACAATATTTTTTACTTTCTGCTGTAGCGGGTGTCTTATTTCTCCCGCGACCCCACCAAGCTGGTCGGAGCAATGTACACAGGCTTTCCAGCTAGAGTTAGGGAGAAAGCACCTGTCAGTGTCTGCATGGGCTTTTCCACCCCCTCCTTCTCCCTGTTTCACTGACTGAGTCTAATGTAATATGAGCTCACGCACAGAGCTGTTCATTCTGTAGCCTTCCTTGTGCCCCTATTGGCAGGAAGAAGAAAGCCAATTAAAGGCACAGTTACAGCAGCCAATCAGGGAGACTGTACTGAACTGCAGGAAGCAGCTGCAATGGATTCTGGGACATGCAGTTCCGTCACAAAATGGCCCCATAGACTGGTATACAGAGAGAAACTACAAAGCCCTGGATGCTGTGCACAAAAAGGAGCTGAGGACTCCATTTTGTGTCCTGAGGGAAAGTCAGTCACGATAAGGCAGTGAGAGAGGTCAGACCTGTAGGAGAGATGCTGTCTCTCAGATGATCTCCCCGCGCAATTCAGGACTCCACCGCCAGTTGGGACATCTAGACTGAGGAAGGAGGGACTTAGCTTGTGTGACTGGCAGACTCTGTGGAAGACCTAAGTACATTCTCAGCTACCCCTTTAGAGGTAAGAACTACGTTTTTAACCACTTCCGGACCACTGCACGCCGATATACACCCTAACTTTGAAGAGGAATATCGATGTTATGGCAGCAGCTAGCTGCCTGAAGACATGTGCTTGGACACGAAATGCATAGAAAATGAGGCTGTAGATGCTAGACACAGGAGCTATCCCCTCCACCACCAGCTGAGATGCATCCCGTGCTTCCTGGTTTAACATTCTAGTGATGGATCGGTCCCTGCCTCATCCCACAGCTGAGCTGTCATCTGCTGTATGTTTTAAGGCATATAAGTGCTCTGACAATAAAGACAGTATTACACTATTGCCGTTTTTGGCTCATTTCTAGGAGAGACAATCTTTACAGATTAAGATAAGGATAAGGAGCGTTTGGGACTTGCATTGAGTATTATTATCAGAGGATCACCATTCACCATCTATGAATGTATGATGTTTGATCATTATTGGAGATGCTTGATTAAAGTTCTTATTGGCTTGGAGGATCCTGGTTTGCTGAGGAAGTTTTTCCAACTTTATGCCTGGTGGGCACTCTGTGGCCAGATACTTCTGGTGAGCAGATTTATTTGTCACTTCGGGTGAAGCTTTTAATCACAAGAAATTAGCATACTGCACTTTTTGAAGGCACGGTGTTGGAGATTTTACCCACACAGAAGAAATACACCCGTTTATATTTGTCTCATAGATATAAATATATTTATTTCACATTCTTTCATATTGGACTGGTTTATATAATATAGGATATATGTGTTGATTATTATGTTACACCTATGTGGGTCTGGTTGATATTCACATGCTTATATGGTTTTGCGCCCATTTTTTCACTATTTTTTTCTATTTATGTGGCACCGTTTCTCATTCTTCTTTTAGGAACAACGATATGTCTCCTCTCCTACTCAGTCCTATCCCCATACAGTTAGGAGGGAACACACATTTAACCCCTTGATCGCCACCTAGTGTTAACCCCTTCCCTACCAGTGTCATTTACACAGTAATCAGTGTTTTTTTATAGCACTGATCGCTGTATAAATGTCAATGGTCCCAAAAATGTGTCAAAAGTGTCCGATCTGTCCGTCGCAATGTTGCAAAATTGCTAAAAATCACAAATCACCGCCATTACTAGTAAAAATAATAATAATAATAATAATAATAATAAAAATACCAAAAAAGGCCATAAATAATTCCCATAGTTTGTAGATGCTATAACATTTGCGCAAACCAATCAATATACACTTATTGCGATTTACACAAAAATGTGTAGAAGAATATATATTGGCCTAAACTGATGAAGAAATTTGTTTTTTTAAAAATGTTTTTGGGGATATTTATTATAGCAAAAAATATTATTATTATTATTATTATTAATAATAATAATAATAATAATATTAATATTATTAATTATAGTAAAAAATTTTTTTTTTTTACGCTGTTTTTTTGTTTATAGCGCAAAAAAATAAAAAATACAGAGGTGATCAAATAGCACCAAAAGAAAGCTCTATTTCTGGGTAAAAAAGGACGCAAATTTTGCTTGGGTACAGCATTGCATGATTGTCCAATTACCAGTTAAAGCGACGCAGTGCCAAATTGTAAAAAGTGATCTGCTCAGGAAGGGGGTAAAACCTTCCAGGGCTGAAGTGGTTAATAATCATGGTAATGTTATAGTTCTTTGGATGTGAAAAAAAACAAATCCTTCTTGTATTCAGTATAGAATAATCCTTTAATTGTTGAAACTTTCCACAGTGAGAACACACCCCATTAATGTGAATTCAGAAAAATGTATATAACAATTTCTCTATTTAATTCATACAAATACTGATATATACAGTATTTGAGTATTATAATCTTCAAAATTAAGGACTCACCTACATGGATCATATATCTTAAATACTGTATGTTGGTAATTTTAATTATAGTCACCCAAATATAATGATATAATATTATCCAATAATATTATTGTTCTTCTCTGAGATATTGTCGGCATGCCCCTGGCAGATACAGTTATGTAAATGGTTCATCAAAACTGGAAATAAGAGTACAGACACACAAAGTTAAAGATGTTGCAAACAAGAAATCAATCGTGTTTGAACTTTTATGATATGGAAAATTTTAATGTTTAGGTGTCCATTTTTAAAAACATATTTGCAAGTACTATTTCATTTAAAAACTCTGATTGGGTTTGTATGATTTACATATTGTTTTCATTGTATGAACATGCACTTGGAATGAATTTGCAATTTTTGCATCACCAGAGAACATAATGAGAAGCTTTACAGTATAATAACGACATCAGCAAATCTGTAGACTCACAGCTGTTAATTCGTTTGATGCACACAAGCAAGCGGTTACACTATTTTAGCTCACAATAGTACATTATATGTATACTTTATGTTTCCAACAAAATGCATCCAAAATTAACAATGCAAAGCATATTATTTTTCTTTTCTGAGCTATACAATCCAAATAACTCAAGAAACTGTGACTATTTGTCCTACTTTGTTCTTCTTACAGTCTCTGTAACACATAATACATGTTAATTTTTGTATAAATCTCTGATCTGCATAACCCAAAATGAAAGGAGTCATGGCAGGATATAAATGATCAAATCCTCTTCTAAGCTCAGAAACAACATGACCTGTGTAGTTTCGAAGAAAGGCATCTAGAAGATGACAAAGTACAAAAAACACCACCAAGCTTGTGATGACCTTAATAGCACCGACTTCTCGCTGATGATTTCGGAGTCTTTGCGCAGTTGTTTCTGTAAATATTGGTTGCTGATGTTTCACAAGAATCCACAGAACCTTCATGTCCACCAAACATATTAAGACG
The DNA here is from genome assembly GCF_042186555.1 of Aquarana catesbeiana. Lineage (NCBI taxonomy): Eukaryota > Metazoa > Chordata > Amphibia > Anura > Ranidae > Aquarana > Aquarana catesbeiana. The sequence continues at coordinate 726,854,432 of NC_133324.1, forward strand.
ATAGACAAAAACTGTATAGCAGTTCCAAAAATCATATCATAGGTTTTCAAAAATGAATCAGTTTCAGTTAATGAGTCAAAAAAAGAGCAATAGCAGGTGCTGTTAATTATGGAGTCCTGCTGCCTTGGTCGGTCAGAAGGAATTAGCAGAACGTATGTCAGTCCAAGGGCTAGCCACATCATCCAGTTCATAGCAACGCAAAAAATGACCCATCTGTGGTTTAGGAATGCAAGCTTTAAAAATCCAGTCCTGTTTGTGAGTTTCACAAAGTGATAAACATCAAGCTTTAGTGTAAACCATATACAGGCTTTCCGACTACAAAATAATATAAAGAGAGATATTTTGCATGGCAAAGCCATGGGATAACAAATCTCACCTTGATGTGAAACTAATACAGCAGGAATCCGTGCTGTGAGCTGCGCAATATTGGCAGCAGAAAGGTGTAGGATAAAGATCTCAGGAATAGTTCGCTTTTCAGAAGCCGTGGCGGCTATATACATTAGGAGTAGATTGCCTGGGATGCCTATAGCAGCTAAAAGAATAATAATCATATGAGTAAATACTAGATTAATATGCATGGTGAACAATGATACTGGTATAAGTTGAACAGAATCTCAGGCATCTTATATACATGTGCAAAACAATTACTCATCTTCTCATCCTGTTCTAGCAAACAGTTTTTAAGTATCTGGGTTTTAAATAATTCCTCAAGGACCACTGGAGTGATAATGATTGTGCTGTCTAATGATATATTTTCGAAGATAGGCATGTATCAACCTGTGCATTGCATATATGTCCATAGGAAAGACCAATTATAAAAGAAAATGATGTCTCACTCTAAATGATACCAATGTTGCAAAAAATAATTTAGTATAATAACATGCAAAGCATTCCTCCCATTTATGTTATATAACATATAACATATTTCTAACCAATATAATATATTATATTGGTTAGAAATGCAGAACAAATGATTAAAGCCTAGATTTACTTTTTTTTTCTAATTACCAGACCATGTATGTATATTTTTAAATTGAGATTTATTTATAATGAACAATAACCACACGCCAACAGCAAAAAACATGATAAACGCATAAAAATCATCAAAACTAAATGACAAAATGCCAAATCAGCAACCTAACAAACTATATACAGTACCTACATATGTACAAATGAAAAACACACAAGGCAGGGGAGAGCAGAGAGCAGATGAGAAGGGGGAAAACAAAACTGGGGTGGGAACATGCAGCAGGATACTAATGCAGGGCAAGGGCAAGATCAAGAGAAAATGGCTACAGACTCAGGCAGCAGCAGCATGACAAACAGGGTACAAGCAGGAGCAGCCAAAATACTGGAACCTGCTGACTGCTGGGAGACACCTGCTGGTGGACACTAAAACTGCAGCTATCTGCCCAGAGTAATACAGTGCCACCAGCAGGCAAACTCGGTCCTAACACTTACATTTAATGAAGTGTCCCTAGCGCTGGCTGGTCTACTTAAAATCTTACATCCTCTGCCCATCCACCCCTTTCCCACTTACACACCTCCACAGCAGTAATATTCCAGTGCTATGGGGATAATGGAGCTGCTGAATCTGTCACGAGCACTCATCAAGAGTGATGATTATGCCTGCCTTTTCCAGTCCCTCTCCTTCGTTCATGAAACCTGTACAAAAGCTTCTGTCAATGAAAAGCGATCTATGAGTGGAGGACAGGTGGAATAATGAAAAGTCCACCTCCTCAATTCATAGAGCTCTTTTCATTGATAGAAGCTATAGTGCAGCTTCTATAAATAAAGGAGTGGGGCAGAAAAGAGCAGGCATAGTCTGCCCTCCTGAGTGTGTGTATGGAGGCGGGGGCTGGTGGCCAGGAAGGAAGAATGGAAGATTTCAACTAGGACAGCCGGCACCAATATGTAAACACAACATTTCATATTCCTTATGTAGCGCCCCCCTGGGTCTGCTGGGAGCAGGAAGGTACCTCCAGTTACAGGGAGCGGGCTTACATTCACCCCAGGGCTGAATCCATGGCTATAATGGGAAGTTTGAACAGAATATAGGCGCCAGTCACTTTAGATATTTTTCAATGCTTTAATTAGAACTTAAGAAAGGTTGTAGGAGAGAGGTTGAGGGGAGGTTCCTGATACCCTTTTTAGCAGATCACTTACAGACTCCTTGAATCAAAGGACAAAACAGCTTTTCTTCTAGCAGATCTTGAATACCTGTGTAGGTCAGGTATAACAACTCAGTTGTTATTTTCACACTGTCCTGTGGTACCAGTGACACCTACTGTCAACAGTGGAAAATGCACAGCACAGTCAAGTTTAGAACAGAACTAAAAAACTATGTACAATCAATCTGAGCTGTTTACAGCTCAGCCAAAAACTAAATTTACACTATAGCCCCATTTTTGGGAACGGGGGCTACACTTATATGTGCCTGCTATACCATGTACGTTTATGAAAAAGTATCCTGTTAAAAAAACGAGAAAAAGTGGATTAAGATTGAAAACGCTTTAAGTAGGACATTACTGCACAAAAATATATGGGTATCACGGAAGTATAGAACATTAGACTTATGCCCCGTACACACGATTGGACATTGATCGGACATTCCGACAACAAAATCCATGGATTTTTTCCGACGGATGTTGGCTCAAACTTGTTTTGCGTACACGCGGTCGCACAAAGTTGTCTGAATTTCCGATCGCCAAGAACGCGGTGACGTACACCACGTACGACGAGACTAGAAAAGGCCAGTTCAGAACCAAGCACGGCACCCTTTGGGCTCCTTTTGCTAATCTCATGTTAATAAAAGTTTGGTGAGAGACGATTCGCGCTTTTTTAGACTTGTGGTTTTCAGATCGTTTTCTGCTGTTCAGTTTGTGCTTGTGGGTTTGTATCTACTCTTCAGTGCATGCAGCAAGCTACGCGTGACTCTGTCATTGTGTTCTTGTTCGTTCGTTACTGTTTTTCAGGTCGCTCTTCACAGGCCTTGCTGTTCTTCAGTGCGTTGTTACTTCGTTCTGAGCAGCCGACCGTTTTCTAGCCATGTTGCGTATACGTACTCCTCGTAGAGTTCGTGCTGTGCGGGGGCTTGGTGTTGGGGTCCTTACCTTGACACAAGTCCAGTCCATGAACAGGGTGGGGAGGAGTTCATGGACCAAGAATTGGTTGCTCCAGTGTGACCAGTTCTGTCATATGCCTTTGCTCCGTAAAATCCGTGAGAATAATCCTGATGATTTCAGGAACTTTCTCCGGATGACGGACCCCGTATTTCACCGTTTGTTGGCTTTGCTGACCCCCTATATCAGCAGACAGGATACCTGCATGAGGCAAGCCATCACTCTGGAGCAGAGGCTCATCGCCACCCTGCGGTACTTGGCGACGGGGAGAAGCCTGCAGGACTTGAAGTTCTCGACAGGCATCTCCCCCCAGGCTCTGGGGATCATTATCCCAGAGACCTGTTCTGCCATCATCCAGGTCCTGCAGAAGGAGTATATTAAGGTAAGATTTTTATCCTTTAACATCACATTTTATTGTATATAATGTTTGATAATATATTGTATTTCTTTCCTCATTCCCTAATTACCATGATTGTAATATGCTGTGAATGTCCCATTTGTTCTCATGCATGCTGGATTTTTATGTAATTATTTTTTTCTCCTTCATACATATTTGCCTTCACTTACCTCCCCAGCATGGTCTCCTGGCCCTATATTCACCTCATGTAGTCACTTAACAATGTATTTTGTCAGCTCCATAGTAGTGCTTTACCCTAAATACCCCCTAAAATGTTTATAAATGTGATTTTTGCTTTAAATTCAGGCAGAGTGCCAGAGGCTTTTTTTGGGGTGTCCCCAAATCATTTTTAACCCTCCCTCCCCCCAACTGCTAAGTCAGCTGATACCAATTCTCTATCTATCCTCAATCATCTATCTGCTGACTTTGCCAAACCCATACACACTATACTCATCTCTTTTGTGGTCAGATGTATGGATGAATTCCCCAAAGCATGTAGTGCAAGGGCCTGCCTGTATACTTTCAAATAGTACTGTTTAAAGTTTTTGTATCCTATTATTATCTTGATAGGTAATAGCAGAATGTCCAAATGTGCTCAAATGTGTACAGTGTGTATTTATATCTTTGTTATATGACACTTCTTACCTGTCCAGTGGCCTGCCAATAGTGTAACTAAGGAGGGGCTGTTCAAAGTAATACCCATTATTTAGGCATTTATCTCTCAATGAAGTGGAGAGGGTTACCTGTCCAAGAGAAGAGCTCCCCCCCTATAATGTTAGAAATGGCCCATGAGGGGGGGGGGGGGATCTGATAGGTGTACCTTATACTTTGGTCTTTAAAAACTCCCTCAAATAAATGTTATCTTGCTGTTGGCCAAGAATGTTTGTGTCTAATCTGCTTTCCCTGTTTATGTGCAAAATGACTACATTTTTTTTGTTTGACTCCATAGTTTCCTTCCACGCCACAGGAATGGCAGACTGTGGCCTCCCACTTTGCCCAGCGGTGGGACTTTCCTAATTGCGAAGGGGCAATTGATGGAAAACACGTCCACATCGTCCCACCACCCAACTCGGGGTCGTACTATTATAATTATAAGGGGTTCAATAGTATTGTGATGTTGGTGGTGGTGTCGGCTACTTATGAGTTCCTGTATGTGGACGTGGGGAAGAATGGCCGGATGTCCGATAGTGGAGTCATCACCCAGACGGAGTTCTACAGGCATCTCCAGAATGGCAGCTTGGACCTGCCACCTCCAGAAGACAATGTGGAAGGACTCCCATTCGTCTTCGTTGCTGATGAAGCGTTTGCGATGGGGGAATATCTTATGCGGCCATTCCCGATGAGGACCCTCACTCCGGACCAGAGGGTTTTTAATTACCAGCTGACCAGAGCCAGAAGAGTGGTGTACACGTTTGGTATCATGGCCAGCCGGTTCCACCTATTTCTTACACCCATGGCGGAGTACAAACGAAATCATATTATCCTGGCGTGCTGTGTTCTACACAACTTTTTACGGCAACATTCTGCCAACTATGCTGGCTCAGTTGGGCCTGAGGCTGGACTTCAAAATGAAACAACCCTGATGGCCCTTGAAAGTGGCCGTCCTGGCTTCCCCCCCGAGTGCCCGTGATGTCCGGCTAAGATACCTTGAATTCTTTGCGGGTAGGGGAGCTATCAATATGCCAGACAATGTCTGCAACCTTTTTCAAATAAAAAAAAACAAATAACTACTCAAATCTTTCATGACATTTACTGCTTGTGTTTGTTTTAGCTGACCCTGACAGAAATGTGATGAGTCCTGAAAATGGTGTGATTGTGTAACCTTACAAAGCACTGGTGGGTGTTATTTACTAAAGGCAAAGACACTTTGCACTACAAGTGCACTTGAAACTGTACTTGTAGTGCAAAGTGGATTTTACCTTAGGAAATAACACCCATTGTCACAGAAAACACCAATTAGAGCACCACAAAAGTGTTGGAGCGTTGAAACAATAATCCACACATTCTTGATTAACAATCTTTTTAATACCAGCACAATCACATGTGCATTTAGAAAAGGTTTTTAAAACAAACCAACATGTTTGTTGTATAACAATTTTTGGGGTCACATTAGAAAAAGTAGAAATGTCCATTTAAGATAAAACAGGCATGTTTAAAACCAACAAGAAAGACACAAATCTTGAACTTACAAAGTTCACATTTGGTTGAACTTGAAGGCAATATCAGACATGAGTATTTACAAACTGTGTTAGATATTGCGTTCAGATGGAGTGAAGTCACCCCAGGAAAAGCCAAATTTTGAAGATGCACAAAAATTTACGAATGTCAACATGTGCTACCTGCCATCACGGGGGATCAAGGGACGTGTTTTGGGGGTGCAACCCCTTCCTCACAGCTACTTTATTATTAAGGAAGGGGTTACACCCCCATAACGCGTCCATTGATCTCCCGTGATGGCAGATAGCACATGTTGACACATTGTGTGCATCTTCAAAATTTGGCTTTTCTCAAATTTGTCAAAAAATGTCAAAAATTTTTAGCACACAAAAAAACAAAGGGATTTTGAGGGGTTTTAAACTCTCCCTAAAACATGAATGATGTTCTTCATTTTTTGAATAACATCATTGATGTTTTTCTTGATGTTTTCCAAGTCCTTGTTACACCCCATGATGTCCCCGATCAGGATCTGTGCACTTTCCGAGGTGAAAGAAGCTGGATCCACAACATCACGATCACCTAAAAAGATAAAAACCAAAAAACACCATGTATTATAAATATGCCAGCATCCATCTCTTACCTGAGCCTGTGGTCGCAGACACTCACCTGTTGTTGTGCCAATTTCCACCACGTCTTCCTCCTCCTGCTGTGCTTGTTCTGAGTGGATTTCTCCTTCTTCCAGAGGTGGGGGGTCTCTGGTCTCCTCGGATGAGGGGTGTCCTCCCAGTCTTTTCTCCCCTATGTAAAAAAAAATAGGTCTACTTAGCACACAGATATTTGATATCAGAACTATAAATATGAAACATTGCTTGGAAGTGGGGTACAATTGTCTATTTTGGCACAGTTCCAAGATGTTGCATTTTTCTTGTCCTTTGTCAAGCTTCAATACTTACCTGTTTTGTACAAGCTTCACAGATGGAGACACCCCTGGAGCACCTGTGTGGGCCCCCTAATAAAAAGGGTGTTCTTGTGTCCCACACTAGTGCTCCAGCGTCCAGATGTGTAAACAGCTGCTGAGTGTCCTCTCCTTACACAGAACAACAACCAAATTATTTTCACACAAGTAGGCCCTAAAAAAATGGGCAAATGCATATGGCCAAAACAATGGTGTTTTATAGGCCGAAAGAAAAATGTTTGATACGAACGAATAATGTGCCCATGAACATTAAAGTTGACATTTTAAACTGGATAACAGTTAAGAAAAGCACATGGAGCAGCACGAACGTAATAAACACAAAAAGACTAGGAACACAGCACAACTACTTACTTTTTTGCAGCACTCTCCGGATCTTTCTGTACTGCTCGTGCTCTCTTAATTGTAGGTCCGAACACTGCTTCCTGAGCTGATCTTTCGATCGACGTACCCCCAAGTTCCGGTGCAGACTTTTGACCACTTTCGCCATGATCTTGGCCTTTCGAACATTGGGGTTGGGGTAAGGTCCATACTTCCCATTATAGTCGGCCTTCTTCAGGATGTCGACCATCTCCAACATCTCCCCAATATATATTTGAGGCCTTAAATCGTCTCCTTCTGGATCACGACGTTTCAGGCTCCGGGCTTTCCTCCTCGTTGGTGTAATTATCAGACACCTGCTCTGACTCCGCTATGTGCTCTTCCCAACTGCGACGAACGAGAAGGGGCGGGGAATAGACTATAAAGAACGTCAGGGGCGGGCAGAGTTTCACGCATGCGCAGTGTCTATAAAGCGTAACACGCGTGCGTAGTACGTACGATCTGTGAGCGGAGGAAGGAGTAACGGAGGCGCCGATCATGATTGCGAAGGTAAGATTTAACATTGGGCCTATACTCCTTCTAGAATGAGGCCTGTATTTGCACAAGTTTAGAAGACTTTAGGCTGACATTAGGGTTTGTCTTGTGTTGTGTCTTGCAGTGAAAATGGATATCTTGAAAGATAAGGACTTTATGCCAATCTTCATTGATATGTTCAGCGAGCTGCCCTGTCTATGGGAGATAAACCACCCTGAATATAAGAACCAAACAAAGAGGAAGGCAGCGCTGGATCAATTGCTAGAATTTGTGAAGACGGTGATCCCCACGGCAGACATCACTTATTTGAAGATTCTAATTGGTGGCCTGAGGAGCACTTATCTAAGGGAGTACAAGAAGGTCCAGGATTCCCAGAGATCAGGAGCTGCAGATGACATTTATGTCCCCAGGCTGTGGTACTATGACAGGCTGCATTTTCTGGCAGGTCAGACTGAACCCAGGCCAGCACTCTCCAATCTTCCCCCCAGGGGAGGCTTCTGAAGCCCAACCTGGGCCTTCCAGGCAGCAACATGTGGAGGAGCCCAGCTTGAGCCAGGTATCGCATTCCTCTAAATCTTCATAGTTGTCCAATCAATGATGTTAACTAGATGTTAGTTTGGAGTACTAATTTATGATCGTGATTGATGATGCAAAAACTAAAACAATGTCCCTTTTTCATACACAGGGAAGTCTCAGCCAGGAGGTGGCCGGGCCAAGCAGGCTGCCTGATATCCAGGTCCCTCCCCTACACCTTCAAAGACAAAGTGGCAGGAAGAGGAGTAACCTGGAGGAGGCTGCCATAGGCCTCTTTTGGAAGGCTACAGAGGCCCTGAGAAGCCCCCACAGTGTGGAGGAGGACTTTGCTGGCATAACTGCCTGCAAAATGCTGCAGATGGAGGAGGGCCAACGACTCCTGTGTGAGTCCTTAATTTTGGAAGCTCTCAATAAGGGGCTGAGGGGCCAAATAACATGTTCTACCCACATTTTTTTAACCTCACACATAGTTCTCCTCCTCCTCCTCCAGGTCCTACTCCTCCTCCTCCTCCTCCTCCAGGTCCTACTACTCCTCCTCCAGGTCCTACTCCTCCTCCTGCCACATCTCCAACACCAGAGCCACAGCCGGGAAGGAAGTGTGGAAAGAAGACCAGAGAGTGATGACCCTGGGTCCAGTCTGGTCTGGCAAAAGATGCAGCCTCTTGTAGTACCACAGCCTGGGGACATAGATGTCATCTGCTGCTTTCAGGATCTCTGGGAGTTCTGGACCAGACTGCACTCCCTTAGATATGGACTCCTCAGGCCACCAATTTTGCAGTAAAAGAATTGATGTCTGCCCTAATTTTACCAGACCGAGCTGTTCCGTCTCAGAATTTCTTCTGAGCATGCGTGGCACTTTGTGCGTCGGAATTGTCCACACACGGTCAGAATTGACGCGATCAGATTTTGTTGTCGGAAAATTTTATAGCCTGCTCTCAAACTTTGTGTGTCAGAAAATCCGATGGAAAATGTCCGATGGAGCCCACACACGGTCGGAATGTCCGACAACACGCTCCGATCGCACATTTTCCGTCGGAAAATCCGACCGTGTGTACGGGGCATTAGAAGTACATGATTTAACTAGAAACGTATTTAAAATATGGGATTCAATTTACCGACAGAGAAAATGGATATACAATTCACCACTAATTGCAGTCACGGGAACCAATTTTTTTAACCCTGGGAAGGAGACAACTTTTGGCGGTAGAATAGGAAATGCACAAATAAAGGATATCATTGAACATGGGATTATAAGAATACTATTGGTTTTTAAAGGTAACAAATTGGTGGAAGATCAGTGAGTGGAATACTTGCAATTAAAACACATGGTAAATACACTACCTCAACCAATCAGAGATGGAAAGAATTTAAACCCACTAGAAAAACTTTGTTCTATACAAACTCCATTAAAACCCTACTATCGTTGTTCGGTCCGTATGCTGCCGTGGTAGGAGGCAGCCTCCTACCTCCTCCTACCACGGCAGCATACGGACCGAACAACGAGAGTAGGGTCCTGGCTACTGAACCGCTCCATACTGTGACCCCTCTGAGGTAATACCTGTCTGACAGCTTTGGCCACTACATGATCAGACACCCCACTATCTAACCCTTTAGGCCCTGACTGCCATGGGGTATTGATCGCGATCGGCTGATAACTTACTGGGTCCCTGTCTTGAGCTCTCGTTGTGCACGCCTGGTTTTAGGTACTATTAATTACGTTTGGAGACACCGACAGATGCATGCGACGTCTGTGAAGAAGCAGGAAACTGCGAAACATGTTGGCTTTCTGCATATTCTAGCATCTCTCCAGCATCTCACGCAAGAGTGATTTTAGTATCAAGTACCAACTATGTACTTTATGCAGTTTGTGATTTTATTGTCTCAGATACTATGTTTTTGTATTAAATAAATTGTATTTTAACTCTACTTTTTGAGTTTGTGCTTACCTTGCTATACAGATACAATGTTCCCCTTCAAAAATACCATCTTTTATGAGACAGCCTAGGCTCTCTCTCATTTATTGTGTTTAAATTAATCTTCGGGATTGGAGACCCCCATCTGTATCTGGAAATAACCCAACATCATCCATTGTCCTATTATACGGCAAATAGGATAGATGGGAGACAAATGGGGAGTGGGGGGGGGGGGGGGGGCGGGGATGAGGAGGGAGAAACAGGTAGGGAGAGTATAGTACCTAGTAAATTAGACAGGGTTATTAACTGTGTTTCTTTTTTTGGTTTAATTTTGACTACTTTTAAATTTTAAATGGAAAGAATTAAATAAAGTTTTGGAGGAATGCCACAATGATGTGAAACTGAGATGGAGACAGCTAAACCAACGTAAAGTTGAATAAGTATCTCGATAGAGTTCTCTGAAGTGGTAAAAAAAAAAAAAAGTATCCTGTTCTCTTTGTATTGCTTCCTTTGTGTGAAATACCAGGTGTTCCTGCCAGTCTCTCTATTGAAAAGGTGACCATACTAGGCATGAGAGTACAGCGTGGTCAGTACCCTAGCTGTGATGAGAATTTAGCCTGCTCTCCTACAATGATCAGACTTGTCCTGACACGCCCTCCCTGCACAGTCATTAAAGAGGAAGTAAACTGTGCTTTTTTTTTCTCTTACCTGTAAAGTAAAGGTAGAATGTGCTAGTATGCATCGCATACTAGCACATTATGTGACACTAACCTGAAAACGAAGCCCTCGTCATCCCCGCTCAAGGCCGCATCCATCTTTGCCTGTCTTCCTTTCGGGTCGCCAACTCCGGATGTGTGACTGGCCGGAGCTGAGAGACATTACTCCCGCGCATGCGCACGGCAGCCGCTGGTCACAGCACAGGCTTCTGAAGGAACGGCCGCCCAGGCGGCCGCATGCGCGATGACGTAATTGGCGCAGTATACAGTAAATATCTCCTGAATGGTGCAAGTTTAGGAGATATTTACAGTACCTAGGTAAGCCTTATGTCCACTTTAACTGGGAAGATAAGTCTCCTGCTATTTCTCCTCCCCCGGCTCTCTGAGCTCCATATGCAGCTGATTTCTAATGTGTTCATATTACTTGAGAGTGCAAAAAAATTTTGCTTAGCAGAATTTCTCTCAAATCACAGCATATATTTCATTGTGGGAGGGCACTGGTGATGGATTTCGATTAATGCAGAAGGGGAGGGGGTGTATTCTGACAGTGGGGAGTCCAACAGTCCCCCCCCCCCCTCTTCCCCACCAAAATACACTGTTCAGTGCTCTCAGCCATTGGCTGCAAGTGCTGATTGAATGCTAGTTTTCCACCAGGACTGTTTGACCGGTCTAACGACCGGCCTCTTTTGAACAGACAGCTGCACACATGGACCAAAAGTCATGGACCCGTGTGTACTGCGTTTTAGTTATACTAGTGATTAGAGATGCAAATACAAAATGGTTTGCTGTTCCTTTAAATCAAGCAAATGTAGCAATCAACCTTAAATTGATCTAACAAAATGCAATTCCATTTAAAAAGCAATTAAGTGCAAGTACTAGTATACTGTGCAAAGTGCAATATAAATAAAAAATTAAAAAATACATTCAAACATATAATAAAAAATATAATGAGTATGGATAAAGTCCACTGGGGAAGTGCCAGTATAATAAAGTGCTCAGTGCTTCACAATACAATATCACTCCAAAGGTGTTCCATTGTGGCAAAGGGTGCTCCTAGGTGTAAGCAAATGACCTCCTACCAAAACGGTATGGATCTCGATTACAGGGATTAAAGTCAGCCCGCACTCAATCCCCACAGTGGAAGCTTCACAGAAAGCATGTCTCCATAACCTGAATTGTTCTTAGGTTGAGATCCACTCATCAGGGAAGGAAGCATATATAAAATAGGAAGAAGCCTCATAGAGTAAACCAGTTTGATTTATTTATTAGAATAACAAAGAAATACACTTACAGTCAGCCAAAGAAAAATGCACATTAAAATACAGCCAGCCGCAATGACGTCGCACGTTGTCTCCACCCGATGTGTTTCCCCAAAAATGTAGGATACTACATCCTCCAATCCCAGAATACGTCATTTTTGGGGAAACGCGTTGGGTGGAGACAACGTGTGACGTCATCGCAACTGGCTTGACAGGTGACAACGCGGCTGGCTTGATTTTAATGCTCATTTTTCTTTGCCTCACTGTAAGTGTATTTCTTTTTTATTCTAATAAATAAATCAAACTGGTTTAGGCTATGAGGCTTCTCCCTATTCCTGTCAGGAACAATAAATCAGACGGAGACAGAAAATGCATTATAAATCACACCTTTTAAAAAAAATGGTAAAGATGGTACAAGTATTAAATGTAGTCAAAACAAGCCAGTAAATTGGGAAGCCAGAGATCAGCATAGTTGGAGGCAGCAGACAGGATCAGGAACCAGAAGGGACGTCAGCTAGGCAAGACAAGAACACAGAAGAGAGTCTACAGACATGTTTGACCAAGGCGAAGACACGGAAGGAATGAACCGGTTTAAATAGCCAGAAGGGGCTGGCTGTAGGTTTGACTGACAAGCAGGAAACGATCACGAGGTGAGCCACTGTGGAACGATGAGTGTTGGCAATAACCGACAGATGAGCAACCTGAGCACTGAGAAGGGAGGGCAGAGAGCCCAGCCCTGATAGTACCCCCTTCTCAACGACCCCTCCCCCTCAGAGAACCACCAGGTTTGAGGGGAAAACATCTATGGAAAGCACGGAGGAGGACAGAAGCATGTACATCTGAGGATGAGACTCAAGAGCGTTCCTCCGGACCGTACTCTTTCCAATTAACCAGGTACTGTATGCACCCATGGAACCTACAGGAGTCAATGATCAATTGTATCTCATACTCTTGATGGTTCTCCACCTGAACTGGGTGAGGACGTGGTACCGAGGTGGTGAAGCGGTTGCATACTAAGGGTTTTAATAAGGAGACATGGAATACATTCGAAAAACGCATGTTAGAAGGAAGGTCTAATGCGTAAGCCACTGGGTTGATCCCACAGAGAATACAGAAAAGCCCAAGAAAACATGGTGCCAGTTTCAGTAAGGTGGAGGTTACAAGATGACAGCCAGACCCTCTCCCCAGGAAGGCGCAGGTAGGCGTTAGTGGTCAGCATGGAGTCTGTACCCATCAATGGCTTGTCGCAAGGACTCTTGGACTTACACCCAAGTGGAACGAAGATCACAGAGATGCTCCTCTAATGCAGGAATTGAGGAACAAATGAGTCAGGCAACATGGATGGTTGGAAGCCAAAATTCGCCATAAACGGAGACAATCGGAAAGCGGTATTGATGGCACTATTGTGAGCAAACTCCACCCAAGGTAAGAGGTCTGACCAGTTGTTATGGTGGTCAGAAATATAGCAACGTAGAAACTGCTCCAAGGCTTGGTTGGCTCGTTCTGTGGCCCCATTGGACTGCGGGTGATACAGAGAATATGTGACATTTTCGAGAACCGGTTACCCACCATAAAAATAACTGTGTTGCCCTGGGATTTGGGTAACTCCACAATAAAATCCATAGACAGGTGGGTCCAAGGCCTTTCTCCATTGGGTATGGGTTGTAGGAGGCCCACTGGAAGGTGTCATGATGTCTTACTCTGAGCACACACGGAACAAGTGGCTACGAAGGCGGTTACATCAGCGCGGAGACTAGGACACCAGAATTGTTGAGAAATAGCCCAAATGAGTTGATTCTTCCCTGAGTGGCCAGCTGCCTTGGGAGAATGATAAGCAAAGCAGTGCGGAGATTCTCAGGGACAAAGCAGCGGTCACCAGGTTTCTCAGGAAGAGAATGGATCTGAGCAGCAAGAATTCTGTCACCCAACAGTGAAGTGAGACTGTATGAACAGTGGCCAGAGTACGATTGGGAGATATCACAGGAGCAGAAACCGACTCCATCTTGGAAGCGGAGGAAAACTGTTGCAACAATGCGTCAGCCCTTACATTCTACCGGGTAAGAATGAGACTACGTAACTGAAGCTTGACAGAAAAAGAGGCCTTCTGGGAGATAAGCATTTTGCCTCAGAGAATGTGAAATTCTTATGGTCAGTCAAAATGAGGAACGGCACAGTGGTACCCTTGAGGAGATGCCTCCATTCTTTAAGAGCTAAAATGATAGCTAATAATTCTCTGTTCCCAATCTCGTAATTGCATTCTGCAGGAGACAGTTTCTTAGAAAAGTAGCCACAAGGATGCATAGTGCTCTCAGAGGTAGGACTTTGAGACAGAAGGGCGCCTACTCCAGTCTAGGATGCATCAACCTCAAGAATGAAGGGTAATGTAGGATCAGGATGTGCCAGCACAGGAGCTGAAACAATGTCAGCCTTGAGAGACTCAAAAGCTTTAATGGAATCCGGAGCCCAGTTCTGTGGGTTACCGTCCTTCCTGGTCATATCAGTCAAGGGATTGACCAGAGAAGAGAAGTTACGGATACATTTCTGATAATAATTGGCAAAGCCAAGAAAACGTTGTAGCGGACGTAGACCTACGGGTCGAGGCCACTGTAGAGCTGCAGATAGTTTCTCGGGGTCCATAGAAAAACTGGCAGTAGAAATGACATAACACAGAAATTTAACCTGTTCACAATGGAACTCGCACTTTTCCAACTTACAATACAGGTTATTGTCCCTCAGCCTCTGTAGCACATGGGAGACATTTGTGTGGTGGCTCTTTAGGGATTTGGAAACTATGAGAATATCGTTGAGATAAACCACCACACATTGCTGCAACATATCTCGGAGGACATCGTTGATGAATTCCTGAAAAACTGCTGGAGCGTTGCAAAGACCAAATGGCATTACGAGGTATTTGTAATGTCCAGTCCTGGTATAAAACGCAGTTTTCCATTTGTCGCCCTCCTTGATCCTCATCGAGCATTGTGAAAACTGTTGCTCCCTTAAGGGTGTCATGAATCGCCAGTAATACCTTCATGACCTGTCTGTCTGCTCCTCTGGTCTGTGTATCAGACTTGCACTTGCACTCTCACACCTGCATGGTTAAGTAATCTTCCCTCAGCATGGCTCCACCCTAGTGTCTACAGGATACACTATTTAACAGTGTGCTATCCAAGCCTGCCTTGCCCAAGCAAAATTGTGTGTTTGGTTTCCTGTCTCCTACTTGCCATGGGCTCTATGTCTGTTTCTGTTATCGATCTCGACTTGTTCTTTGACTATCCCTGCCTGCTTGTTACCCTGACCTTTGGTGTGTTCTCTGTCTATCCTTGTCTGCTAATTGCTCTGACCTTTGGCTTATATCCTGACTATCCCTTGTTGTCCTGGGCTGCTGCTTCCTCTCCATCCTCCTGTAGCCTACCATGGGCATGAGCTGGGAGACCCTGGGGGCCGCGACCTGGAGCCAGTTGCAGCGCAGTCCATCCTCACCACTAGAGGCTCTGGTGAACACCTGCTGGCTCTTTGACTCTGCACCCTGGGGAATCTTATGGTCTAGTTCCCAGTGGGATCCGTGTTGGACCTGCTTTCCTGAACCACCCAGAGTTCCATCCGCAGCAGTCAGCCTAGGGTCCACTACCTTAGGGATGCACCCCTGACACCAACAGTGTGCATCTGTCACCTGGCCTCAGGTGACCTGACAGTTTGTTCGGGCCATGGACCCGGCTGATGTGCCACTACCTGCCGTTGACCAGCTGCAGGGCGTAGTCCACAAACTCGAGACACAGGAGTCTAATCAGACCCAAGTGATGCAATTCCTGCAAGGTTTGGCCCCCCGCTTTGAACAGTTTCAGGCCTCCTTTGGATCCCAGGATCCTTAATCGCAGCCGGAGGTTGTACCTACTTCACTTATGGGCCCTACCACAAATTCGTTGCATCTACCATCTCCTCGTTTCTCTGGTGACTCCAAGGCCTGCAGGGGGTTCCTTAGTCAGTGCGCCATCCATTTTGAGCTCCAGCCTCGAAACCTTTCCTCTGATTGAGCAAGAGTAGCCTATATTATCTCCCTCCTGACCAACAAGGCTTTAGCCTGGGCTGCCCCTCTGTGGAAGAGGAATGATCCAGTGATCTCCAGCTTGTCCAACTTCCTGAAACTCTTTCGGAATTTTTCAAGGAACCAGACCGCGTCTCTTCCACTGCCAGTGCCCTTTTATGTCTCTGTCAAGAGTCTTCTTCGGTGGGACAGTATGCCCTTCACTTTCGCATTTTAACTGCTGAGCTGGAATAATGAGGCTTTAGTTGCAACCTTTTTACAAGGCCTCTCTGACAGGGTGAAGGATTAGTTGACAGGACGAACCAGACCAAAGGTCTGGATGATGTCATCTCCCTCTGCAATTAGATCGATATTCGCTTCCAAGAGAGGACCCTAGAGAAAAGGCATCAGTACTCCATGGTCCTTAGCCAGCCTGAGCTACCCTCTCCTCGATGCGTGGGGCATCCCTCGCCAGCTGTGGAACCTATGCAGCTGGACTGGACTAGGTTACCTCCTGAAGAGCGTGTTAGGCGCAGATCTCTGGGCTTGTGTTTCTGTGGGGGCAAAGGTAATTTTCGGGACACCTGTTCTCTCCGTCCGAGAAACGGTTTAATACATCTGGAAGGTGGCATATTGGACACAGGAAAATCATCTTAATCATCCTGTCTCCTTCTTTCTGTGCTCCTCCATGTCAATGCTTCCCCTGATGCAGTCGCGGCCTACCTGGATTCCGGAGCCGCTGGAAATTTCATAGACTGGGGAACTGTGTCTTCAATGAAAATACCTCTTTCACCTCTCACCACTCTGCTGGTGATCTCAGCGATTGATGGTACTGTTCTTCCTGGGGGGCCCATCCGTTTCCAGACCCTCCCTGTCAAGATGTCTATAGGGGTACTCCACCAGGAGTGGATATCCTTTCTCGTGCTACCTAAAGCCTCAACCCATTCTCCACACATTGATTGGACTATTGGTCAGATCCTGGCTTGGGGGCCCTCTTGTTTCTCGTCCTGCCTACTCAAGGTTACCCCAAAGGAGAGAATTCCTGTGGCCACATCAGTATCTCCTGCTCTTCCTGCTGCATATAGTGAGTTCCCAGGATGTATTCTGCAAAAAATCGTCTGAGGTACTTCCTCCTCACAGGCCTTTTGACTGTGCCATTGACCTTGTTCCCGGCGCAACCCTGCCCAGGGGCCAGACCTATCCCTTGTCCATTCCAGAGACCCAGACCATGTCTGAGTATGTTGCGGAGAATCTAAAGAGAGGGTCAATTGGTAAATCCTCATCCCCTGCGGGAGCAGGGTTCTTTTTTGTACCCAAGAAGGATGGGACCCTAAGACCCTGCATTGGCTATCGACGCTTAAACGCTCTGACAATCAAAAGCCGATACCCCTTACCCTTAATACTGGAACTGTTCGACATATTGAAAGGCGCCTCCATTTTCACTAAGTTGGATCTCAGGGGTGCGTACAATCTGATCCGGATATGGATGGGCGATGAATGGAAATCGGCATTTAACACTAGAGATGGGCATTATGACTACTTGGTAATGCTCCAGCTGTGTTCCAAAACTTTGTCAACAAGATCTTCAGGGATCTGCTTTGTCAGCTTGTTGTCATCTATCTGGATGACATTCTCATCTTTTTGGAAAATCTGCTTATTCACAGAAACCATGTCTGGATTGTACTTCAGCGCCTTATGCCCCGTACACACGGTCGGATTTTCCGACGGAAAATGTGTGATAGGACCTTGTAGTTGGAAATTCCGACCGTGTGTAGGCTCCATCACACATTTTCCATCGGATTTTCCGACACACAAAGTTTGAGAGCAGGCTATAAAATTTTCCGACAACAAAATCTGTTGTCGGAATTTCCAATCGTGTGTACACAAATCCGACGCACAAAGTGCCACGCATGCTCAGAATAAATAAAGAGATGAAAGCTATTGGCTACTGCCCCGCTTAGAATCCCGACATACGTGTTTTACCTCACCGCGTTCAGAACGATCGGATTTTCCGACAACTTTGTGTGACCGTGTGTATGCAAGACAAGTTTGAGCCAACATCCGTCGGAAAAAATCCTAGGATTTTGTTTGTCGGAATGTCCGATCAATGTCCGACCGTGTGTACGGGGCATTAAAGAAAACAATCTGTATGCCAAGCTGGAGAAATGCTCTTTCGAATGTTCCGAGGTTCTGTTTTTGGGATGCTTTGTCTCTAGCTTGAGTCTTCGTATGGACCCTGGAAAGGTCTCGGCCATTACCAACTGGCCCCTTCCCGCAAGCCTCAAGGCCAGACAGCGCTTTCTTGGGTTCACTAATTATTACAGGCAGTTCATTAGGAACTACTCTTCCATGGTTGCGCCTATTATCGCCTTGACCAAGAAGGGTGCGAATGCGAAGAAGTGGCCCCCGAAGCTGTTTCTGCGTTAAATGACTTGAAACAGGCCTTTGTTTCTGGACCTTTGTTGAGGCGACCTAACTCTGAGGATCCATTTATATTAAAGTGGACGGTTCCTTGGCTGGGGTGGGAGCTGTGCTTCTTCAATCCTTTAAGCACAAATGTCAACCATGTGCGTTTTTCTCCCAAAAAAATTCTCAGGCAGAGAAAATTTTTTTAAAATAGCTTACCTGTAAAATCCTTTTCTTTGAAGTACATCAGGGGACACAGAGCCATAGTAGTTACTATATGGGTTATAGGCCACCTTCAGGTGATGGACACTGGCACGCCCTAAGACAAAAAGTGCACTCCCTATATAACCCCTCCCACTACTGGGAGTACCTCAGTTTTGTAGCAAAGCAATACACGTGTATACCAAAAAGGGAGGGACCTCTGTGTCCCCTGATGTACTTCAAAGAAAAGGATTTTACAGGTAAGCTGTTTTAGAAATCCTATTTTCTTTTCATACATCAGGGGACACAGAGCCATAGTAGTTACTATGTGGTATGTCCCATAGCAATGCCAACTGAAGGGAGGGAGACACAACAAAAGTAGGGCACCAAGAGGTGGATTTCGACGCCGCCTGTCCTCTTTTAGGACCGTCTGGCAACACAAACAAAACATCTGTTTTACAAATCTGAGCAGTCGCTAAGTAGACTTTGACTGCTCTCACCACATCAAGAGAATGTAGTGACTTTTCTTCCAAAGAATGAGGTTCTGGAAAAAATGAAGGCAGAACAATATCCTGGTTTAAATGAAAACCTGATACTACCTTCGGTAGAAAATTAGGATGAGGCCACAATACCTTATCCTTATGAATAATCAAATATGGTTCTTTACAGGAAAGAACAGCCAACTCTGATACTCTTCTTGCAGAAGATATGGCAACCAAGAAAACTATTTTCCTCGTCAAGAGGATCAAGGGAATATCTTGAATTGGTTCAAAAGGCTGTTTTTGTAAATCCGACAGGACTAAATTTAAGTCCCAAGGGTTCAGGGGTGACTTAACGGGGGGATTAATCTGCGTTACCCCCTTAATAAGGTTATGAACCAGAGAGTGTGAAGCAAGTGGTTGTTGAAAAAACACCGATAAGGCCGACACCTGGCTCTTGATAGTGCTCAAGGCCAGCTTCATTTCTAATCCCATCTGTAGGAACTCAAGGATCCTACCTATGATATATTTCCTGGGGTGCCAGGAAATATTCTCGATGGAGCGCCCAAAGGTGTCCCAGGTTTGGTACAATCCTATAGTAAAAAAAAAAGTTTGTGTTACGCCGCTAAAGGGTTTGGGTTTGGCTTGAAGGAAAAGTGACACTTCTGTGAACTATTTTGGTCACATACAGCCTGACGTGGGTATTTTGCGTCACTTCTCATAGTGCTCATTACAACACCATGCAAACTACCCACAATCAAGCACTACAAACTGTCACAGGGGGTCATAAAAAGCTACATGATGAGAAAACAGAGCATTTATTTAGTCTCAATGTTTACAATAAAACAGAAAAAAAAGTCCCATATCTCTGCCGCACAGCCTTTGCTGGGGGAGAGACCACCATGGATCACATCTATCTGCATACCTCCCAACATTTTGAGATGGGAATGAGGGACACCTATTAGCAAATGTATGTAGGGCAACGGACACGCCCCCTGCCACACCCCCTTAACCACTTGCCGTCTGCCTCACCCACATTTATGTCGGCAGAATGGCACGGGCAGGCAAAGCAACGTATATATATATGTAGCTTTGAACCTGCCCCCTAGCGAGCGTGCGTGCCCGTCGCGGTCTCCGTGACCCTGCCCGCGGGTCCCGCGGACTCGATGTCCGCCGGTGTCCTGCGATCGGATCTCAGAAGGGCAGCATGGGTGGATGCCTTTGTAAACAAGGCATCTCCCTGTTCTGCCGAGTGACACAGCACTGATTGTTTGCTCCCTCTCATCAGGAGCAGCGATCAGTGATGTGTCACACTAAGCCACGTCCCCTAATAGTTAGAATCACTCCCTAGGACACACTTAACCCCTTCATCGCCCCCTAGTGGTTAACCCCTTCACTGCCAGTGTCATTTACACAGTGATCAATGCATTTTTATAGCACTGATCGCTGTATAAATGACAATGGTCCCAAAACAGTGTCAAAAATGTCTGATGTGTCCGCCATAATGTCGCAGTCAGGATAAAAATCGCAGATCACCACCATAACTAGTAAAAAAAAAAATTAATAATAAAAATGTCAAAAAACTATCCACTATTTTGGAGATGCTATAACTTTTGCGCAAACCAGTCAAAAAAATGCTTATTGCGATTTTTTTTTACCAAAGATATGTAGAATACATAGCCTAAACTGAGGGGAAAAAAATGTTTTTTACATATTTTTTGGGGAAATTTATTATAGCAATTAGTAAGAAATAATGCGTTTTTATCAAAATTGTTGCTCTTTTTTTGTTTATAGCACAAAAAATAAAAACCGCAGAGGTGATCAAATACCACCAAAAGAAAGCTCTATTTGTGGGGAAAAAAGGATGGCAATTTTGTTTGGAAGCCACTTTGCACGACCGCACAATTGTCAAATAAAGCGGCGCAGTGCCGAATCGCAAAAAGTGCTCTGGTCTTTTGCCAACCAAATGGTCCGGGGCTGAAGTGGTTAAATAACCTAATAAAAAAGTTAATCAAATCCACAGGGGTTTTTTTTACCACTACTATTCCTTTATATTGGCTTTTAAAATTTACAAATGCAGCAATTTAGAAATTGAACGAAAGGTTTAGCACTGGGAAACACTTTTTGAAAGATAAAAAGTGCATTTTATATACAACTATATAGATCAGACCAAAATGAGGGACAAATGAGGAGGAATGAGGGACATTGCTCCAAATCAGGGACATTTGGGAGCTACGTATCTGTCTCACCAATTTCCCTGATAAAGATCCGACAACCGGACAGAACAAAGGGAGAACCCTCAGCTCCTGACGTCACTAGGAGCACGCGGTCATGAAACAAGCCGGTGTTCCGTACTTCCCGCGAGATTTTACTCCGAGATCAACACAAAACAGCTCTGCCTCTCATTCATACGAAGCCCCGCCCAGTGTTGCGTGCGCGCCTTCTTACACATGGACGCAGTTCCCTAAAATGAAAAAGCGCGGGCGCGAAGTAGTCTGTTTCCTCAAATAAAAGAACTACGAAGACAGTTATCACAGAACGTTAGTTCGAGCATTTCACAGCCGCACGTACTGACGAAGGAGGGGAGGGGGGAAATCTCGCGATATCTGCGTGTTCCCATTGCACAGGCGCGCGCACAGAATAAAAAAAAAAAAAAAAAAAAAAAAAAAAAGCCGGCAGGCTGAGCGCGCGCTCTTCTGCTGGTGTAACTCCCGCCACCCGCGTTTGTCGTTAAGCGCCGCCCACTAACTGTGTGCCGGATCCGTCCCTCCATTGTAACCGTGTGGTGAGCTCTGTGCCGGGGGAAGACATGTCTGAGGAGAGCGCCGAGACACAGAGGCAGGAGCCGGTGAAGGAAGAAGAAGAGGGCGGGAAGAAGACGGAGTTAGACGGCGAAGGAGCCGGTGTGAAGGAGGAAGTGACTGAGGTGAGATGATACGAGGAGGCGGTGAGCGGAGTGCAGGCCATGCGGCACCTCCTCTGCCTTCAGATACCCGGGCGGGAGGGAACACTATTGTGGGACACCAGTATGGAGGCACAGCTCTCCTCCTCCTATGGATGGATGGAGGCCTCTTCTCTGACATTCTACTACCTCCTCCATCACCTGACCTCTCCTATTATTACTTCTACGAGTCCGGGGACACCCTGTACTATGTGTGTGCCAGGCCAGCTTCTCTACCACTGCACTACTGGGATATGCTGCGCTGGTGGGCGGCACTGACTGGCATCACTGATTGCTGGCACTTAATTGTAATCAGGGCACTGATGATCAGTGCCCTGATTACATACCTAGATGTCCTCTGTGAGGGGATGCCGCTGATCGGTTCTTTTCACACTCTGTCAGTGTGAGGCGAGGAGCGCTGATTACTGACATCTCCGTGGTTACATGGACCGGACACAGCCGATCACATGGTTAAAGAGCTGCGGCGCTTTACAGAGATCGGGTTGCGCCGTGTCCCATCAACGCTGCCGTGCGAGAGCGGGCATTCTGGGAAGCCGGCATATGACGTCCACCCTGAACGAGAGCCGCACCGCCCAGCCGTCATTTGATGGTGGGTGGGCAGCAAGTGGTTAAAGGGGAACTCCACCGCCACGGGGAAAAGTGGTATGTGTGTGTATATAAAAAATTCTCTACATCTACACAAGCTGTATTTGAAGTTTAACCACTTGATCACTGAGAAGTTTTACCCCTCTCCATAATCGGGTTTTTTTTTTTTTTTTTTTTTGCTCTTCAGCGCTGAGCTACTTCTTTTAGGTTGCATTCACACCTGGGCGTTTTGAATTGCCACGATTTCAAAACGCCCTGCTAAAATGACAAATTGTAAAACCTGATTTTCAGATGCCACTAATTTAACAACTTCAGCCCCGGAAGGTTTTATTCCCTTAACCACTTGCTTG
Source organism: Aquarana catesbeiana (assembly GCF_042186555.1). Classification (NCBI taxonomy): domain Eukaryota; kingdom Metazoa; phylum Chordata; class Amphibia; order Anura; family Ranidae; genus Aquarana; species Aquarana catesbeiana. Next base: position 726,877,365 of record NC_133324.1, read on the forward strand.
CTGGGCACTTAAACACCCTTCCTGCCCAGGCCAATTTTCAGCACTTTGACAATTGCGTGGTCATGCAACACTAGCCAAATTAAATTTTTATCATATTTTTTTCCACACAAATAGTTTTCTTTTGGTGGTATTTAATCACTGCTGGGTTTTCTATTTTTGCTAAATGGTTTTTGTTTTTTTTTTGAAAAACAAAGTTTCATAGTTTGTTATAAAATTTTGAAAACAATTAATTTTTTTTTTTCTCCATTGATGTGCGCTGATGGGGGGCACTGGTAGGTGGCGCTTATTATGGGGGGGGGGGCACTGGTAGGTGGCGCTTATTATGGGGGGGGGGGGGGCACTGGTAGGTGGCGCTTATTATGGGGGGGGCACTGGTAGGTGGCGCTTATTATGGGGGGGGCACTGGTAGGTGGCGCTGATTATGGGGGGGGCACTGGTAGGTGGCGCTGATTATGGGGGGGGCACTGGTAGGTGGCGCTGATTATGGGGGGGGGCACTGGTAGGTGGCGCTGATTATGGGGGGGGGCACTGGTAGGTGGCGCTGATTATGGGGGGGGGCACTGGTAGGTGGCGCTGATTATGGGGGGGGGCACTGGTAGGTGGCGCTGATTATGGGGGGGGGCACTGGTAGGTGGCGCTGATTATGGGGGGGGGCACTGGTAGGTGGCGCTGATTATGGGGGGGGGCACTGGTAGGTGGCGCTGATTATGGGGGGGGGCACTGGTAGGTGGCGCTGATTATGGGGGGGGCACTGGTAGGTGGCGCTGATTATGGGGGGGGGCACTGGTAGGTGGCGCTGATTATGGGGGGGGGCACTGGTAGGTGGCGCTGATTATGGGGGGGGGGGGCACTGGTAGGTGGCGCTGATTATGGGGGGGGGCACTGGTAGGTGGCGCTGATTATGGGGGGGGGGGCACTGGTAGGTGGCGCTGATTATGGGGGGGGGGGGCACTGGTAGGTGGCGCTGATTATGGGGGGGGGCACTGGTAGGTGGCGCTGATTATGGGGGGGGGGGGCACTGGTAGGTGGCGCTGATTATGGGGGGGGGGCACTGGTAGGTGGCGCTGATTATGGGGGGGGGCACTGGTAGGTGGCGCTGATTATGGGGGGGGGGCACTGGTAGGTGGCGCTGATTATGGGGGGGGGGCACTGGTAGGTGGCGCTGATTATGGGGGGGGCACTGGTAGGTGGCGCTGATTATGGGGGGGGCACTGGTAGGTGGCGCTGATTATGGGGGGGGGCACTGGTAGGTGGCGCTGATTATGGGGGGGGGGCACTGGTAGGTGGCGCTGATTATGGGGGGGCACTGGTAGGTGGCGCTTATTATGGGGGGGGCACTGGTAGGTGGCGCTTATTATGGGGGGGCACTGGTAGGTGGCGCTTATTATGGGGGGGGCACTGGTAGGTGGCGCTTATTATGGGGGGGGCACTGGTAGGTGGCGCTTATTATGGGGGGGGCACTGGTAGGTGGCGCTTATTATGGGGGGGCACTGGTAGGTGGCGCTGATTGTATGGGGGGGCACTGGTAGGTGGCGCTGATTGTATATGGGGGGGCACTGGTAGGTGGCGCTGATTGTATATGGGGGGGCACTGGTAGGTGGCGCTGATTGTATGGGGGGGGGGGGCACTGGTAGGTGGCGCTGATTGTATATGGGGGGGGGGGCACTGGTAGGTGGCGCTGATTGTATATGGGGGGGGGGCACTGGTAGGTGGCGCTGATTGTTGGGGGGGGGGGGCACTGGTAGGTGGCGCTGATTGTATATGGGGGGGCACTGGTAGGTGGCGCTGATTGTATGGGTGGAGGGGGCACTGGTAGGTGGCGCTGATTGTATATGGGGGGGCACTGGTAGGTGGTGCTGATTGTATGGGGGGAGGGGGCACTGGTAGGTGGCGCTGATTGTATATGGGGGCGCACTGGTAGGTGGCGCTGATTGTGGGGGGGGGCACTGGTAGGTGGCGCTGATTGTGGGGGGGGGGCACTGGTAGGTGGCGCTGATTGTGGGGGGGGGCACTGGTAGGTGGCGCTTATTATGGGGGGGGGCACTGGTAGGTGGCGCTTATTATGGGGGGGGGCACTGGTAGGTGGCGCTGATTATGGGGGGGGCACTGGTAGGTGGCGCTGATTATGGGGGGGGCACTGGTAGGTGGCGCTGATTATGGGGGGGGCACTGGTAGGTGGCGCTGATTATGGGGGGGGCACTGGTAGGTGGCGCTGATTATGGGGGGGGCACTGGTAGGTGGCGCTGATTGTTGGGGGGGGGGGGGGGGCACTGGTAGGTGGCGCTGATTGTATGGGTGGAGGGGGCACTGGTAGGTGGCGCTGATTGTATATGGGGGGGCACTGGTAGGTGGTGCTGATTGTATGGGGGGAGGGGGCACTGGTAGGTGGCGCTGATTGTATATGGGGGGGCACTGGTAGGTGGTGCTGATTGTATGGGGGGGGGGCACTGGTAGGTGGCGCTGATTGTGGGGGGGGGCACTGGTAGGTGGCGCTGATTGTGGGGGGGGGGCACTGGTAGGTGGCGCTGATTGTGGGGGGGGGGCACTGGTAGGTGGCGCTGATTGTGGGGGGGGCACTGGTAGGTGGCGCTGATTGTTGGGGGGGCACTGGTAGGTGGCGCTGATTGTTGGGGGGGGGGCACTGGTAGGTGGCGCTGATTGTTGGGGGGGGGGGGGGCACTGGTAGGTGGCGCTGATTGTTGGGGGGGGGGGCACTGGTAGGTGGCGCTGATTGTATGGGGGGGGGGCACTGGTAGGTGGCGCTGATTGTATGGGGGGGGCACTGGTAGGTGGCGCTGATTGTTGGGGGGGGGGGACTGGTAAGTGACACTGCATAGTAGCAGTGCCTCTCCCTGTTTGGGGCCGATGTCCCTCTGTCAGAAGCTGTTGATTGAAAAAGCCAATTACTGATCTTTTGTTTACATTACATGATCAGCTGTCATTGTCTGTCTGACAGCTGATCACGTGGTAAGGGGCCAGGATTGGCAAATATGACACGTGCTGTAGCTGTCATTCGGCTATAGCACGGGTGTGAGGTTGTTAATGACCAGGCCATTTTTTGCGATACGGCACTGCGTCACAAAGTTATCGCGTCTACAAACTAGAGCTGCACAATTAATCTCCAAGAATCGTTATCGCAATCTTGACTAAAGTGTTTCACAATTCTTTCTATGCAAATAATTCTCTCTCCTCTTCTGAAGCCACAGCACTCAAAAAAGGAAAAGAAAAACTGAGCAGTCTGCCAATAATCAAAACATTCTTTATCAGTTGAACTCAAGTATAAACATTGTAACAATTTGTCAATGGAATAGAGTGTGTGTGTGTGTGTGTAAACATTTTAACAACTTGGACACTAAACCTTTTTCTGACATTTGTTGGTTTCAAGTAAAAAACTTTTTCTAACAAAAAAAAAAAAAAAAAAAAAAAAAATTCTTAGAACCCCCAAACATACGTATTATTTTAGTAGACACCCTAGAGAATAAAATGGTGCTTGTTGCAAAATTTTATGTCACACTGTATTTGCGCAGCGGTCTTTCAAATGCAGTTTGTTTGGAAAAAAAATGATTTTATGTTGCGAGAATCGTGATTTTTTTTTTTTTTTTTTTTTTTATTCTAAGCAGAAAGATTGATTCTCCTTTTGGCCAGAATCGTGTAGCTCTACTACAAACTATGGGATAGATTTAGGAACTTTAAAAAAACATTTTAATAGTAATGGCGGCGATCAGTGATTTTTAGTGGGACTGCGACAATGCGGCAGACAAATTGGACACGAAGTGACACTTTTTAGGGGCAAATGACACCAATACAGCGATCAGTGCTAAAAAAATGCACTGTCACAGTATAAATGACACTGGCAGGGAAATGGTTAACAGGGGCAATCAAAGGGTTAAATGTGTTCCCTGGGAGTGTTTTCTAACTGTGTGGGGGATGCTGACACTAGACAGAGATATGTGTTCCTGATTACTAGGAATCGCAGATCTCTCTGTGACAGAACAACGGTCTGCCTTGTTTACATAGGTAGACTACCGCTCTGTCATTCCCGAGAACGATCGCAGGCGGCCAGCAGCCATCGCAGCTGATTGACTTCCGCTGTGTCCAATCACAGCGGGTCGCTGGGGGCATGAGTGCGGACAGCGTACAGGTACGTTGTTTCGCGCAGGTCCAAAACCATTGTTTTGGGTGGTCCAAAACTTGTTAATGGTACCAAAAAAAAAAAAAAAAAGTGGTGTGGTTCTGCCACGATTGTCGCATAATAAATCGCGCTGCAATCGCAGCAAAGCTTGTCGTCTGCAAGAAGTTCTGGTTCCCTTTTTGGGCAGCAAGCTTTGCGCGATGCGGTACGCCGGGATTTATCGCGGCAGAACTACACTGTGTTTTCAGGTGCCATTAAACTGAATGGCATCTGAAATTTCTTGTAGTGTGATTTGTCGTTTTAGCACACAGCATTTTAAAATTGCAAGCAGAAACGTAAAAAAAAAATTACATGCCTGTGGTCAGTAGTAGGAGCAATGGTGCCCCCTCAGTGGTATCAGCGGGAGGAATAGGGCCCCGTCGGGGGTATCAGTGGGAGGAATAGGGCCCCGTCGGGGGTATCAGTGGGAGGAATAGGGCCCCGTCGAGGGTATCAGTGGGAGGAATAGGGCCCCGTCGGGGGTATCAGTGGGAGGAATAGGGCCCCGTCGAGGGTATCAGTGGGAGGAATAGGGCCCCGTCGGGGGTATCAGTGGGAGTTTTGCTGGAAGGAGGAGGCGGCACCTGGGAAATGCATTGCGGCCCCTCCCGTCCTGATTTGGTCTCTTGCTGGCTCTGTGAGAGCTGGAAACGCTGCTGGTTATACACCTCCATACGGCAGGTCTGAGCTTATCCCCACAGTGGTCTTCTAATCCCTTGTGACGGCTGACTGCTTGATTGGTGATCCACATCCACCCTGTGTGCAGCTTGCAAGATGCTTTTATGTAAGTGTATCTTAATAAAGTGTTACTTGCTTTTATTATCACACTGACCCAGGTGCCCTCTTTCTGTTGTTTTTGTTTGTGTCTGAGGGAACTCCCATTTCCTGCTGAGGAGCTTCCGGTGACTGTGTGTGCAATCCCATCCACCTGTGGATCCATCCGCCTGTGAACTTTTCCTTGATATCCCTTACTACTATGGACTAATTCTTATTAATTCATTTTGGGTATATCTTGTTGATCAAATGCCACCAGAAGAAAGCTCTATTTGTGGGGGGGGGGATGTCAATTTTGTTTGTGTACAACTTCGCACGACCACGCAATTGTCAGTTAAAGCGACGCAGTGCCGTATCGCCAAAAATGGCCTGGTTATTAAGGGGGAAAAAATCTTCCTGTCTGTAAGTGGTTAAACTGACCTCATTTACAGACCGAAGTTCATCCCTTTGATCTAAAAGAACCAAATTATACTTTATATCTCTTCTCTATCTCTCAGCGCTAAACAATGTTGATAAACATTTGCCAACTATTTTTTTTTTTTTTTTTTTGACAGCTCTGAGCAGAGAACGACTCTGCACTGTTTGTATAGAATTGTGAAATTGCTGGTTTAAGATTGTGAGGGGGGGTTGAATCAAGATCGCAATATTTTTTTTAAATTTACGATTAATCGTGCATCGCTACACTGATGTGCTGTGGTTTACCTGTAACGTGGGTGCAGTGCAGTGTATCTGTGACTTTCCTGGGTCAGCTGTGCTTTGCCATAGACTTCTATTGTATCCTGCATTCAGAAAGTGCACCAAACATGCAGGATATAATAGTCTATGGCTAAGCGCAGCAAACCCGCAGGTACACTGCACCTGCGGTGTGGGTAAACAGCAGTGCATCAGTGTGAAAGCAGCCACTATTATGCCCAGTGTATTGCTTCACACTGACCTTAAGATCTCTTCTTTCCTGCTGCTGGCACCACTCTGGAAACTGTTAGCTGGGATAAGATGTGGAGTGCAGTTGGTATCAATCCTCATGGGACAGGAGCCAGCACTACAGAGGAGGCATCGGCTTATGCAGCTCTTGCTCCTTACTACAGCTCCAACTTTAAGTAATCCCTCTGCATTGCACTCTGTTTAATGCCCTGGTATGGAGGGTCAGCATGCCCAGACCGCGATCTTCCAGTCACCTGGTCGCGATCTAGAAGTTGCTGATCCCCGCTCTAGTTGGAACACATGGACACCTCTGGTGGTTTGGCTGTACTAGCGAATTTAGATACGCTAACAAATTGAAGCCAAACTCCAGCTCACACTGCAGTTACATGAACCTTTTTTTTTCTGTTGGGGTAAAGGTTTTACATGCATACTGATTATTGTAAGCACCCCCTGTCAGTAGTAAATGGTTTGTCTCAAAGCGAAGTACTTTTGCTGTTGAAAAACATCTCTTACTGGCTGGATCACCAAGTGAAAATAAAGGAAAGAAAGCTAATGTAGCCATCACATCTAAGAACTGGTAAGCAGCATTATAATTACTGTATTTATTGGCGTATAACAGGCACTTTTTCACCCTGAAAATCATGTGAAAATAGTGTGTGCGCGTTATACGCCGATACTGCAATATGGGCTGCCTAGGAGGGAATGGGGAGGGGGGCGGGACAAGAGCCGTCAGATTATACAGCAAGAATCTCCTGTTTACTCAGCGGCCTCTGTAATAGGAATTCCCATCTCCTGCACCGGAATTGGACCAGTGTTCTGTCTATCATAGAACTTTGTATTAACCACTTCAGCCCCGGAAGGATTTACCCCCTTCCTGACCAGAGCACTTTTTACAATTCGGCACTGCGTCGCTTTAACTGCTAATTGCGCGGTCATGCAATGCTCTACCCAAACGAAATTTGCGTCCTTTTCTTCCCACAAATAGAGCTTTCTTTTGATGGTATTTGATCACGTCTGCCGTTTTTATTTTTTGCGCTATAAACGGAAAAAGACTGAAAATTTTGAAAAAAAATGATATTTTCTACTTTTTGTTATAAAAAAAATCCAATAAACTAAATTTTAGTCATACATTTAGGCCAAAATGTATTCGGCCACATGTCTTTGGTAAAAAAAATGTCAATAAGCGTATATTTATTGGTTTGCGCAAAAGTTATAGCGTCTACAAACTAGGGTACATTTTCTGGAATTTACACAGCTTTTAGTTTATGACTGCCTATGTCATTTCTTGAGGTGCTAAAATGGCAGGGCAGTACAAACCCCCCCCAAATGACCCCATTTTGGAAAGTAGACACCCCAAGGAAATTGCTGAGAGGCATGTTGAGCCCATTGAATATTTATTTTTTTTGTCCCAAGTGATTGAATAATGACAAAAAAAAAAAAAAAAAATTTACAAAAAGTTGTCACTAAATGATATATTGCTCACATAGGCCATGGGCATATGTGGAATTGCACCCCAAAATACATTCAGCTGCTTCTCCTGAGTACGGGGATACCACATGTGTGGCACTTTTTGGGAGCCTAGCCGCGTACGGGGCCCCGAAAACCCAGCACCACCTTCAGGATTTCTAAGGGCATACATTTTTGATTTCACTCCTCACTACCTATCACAGTTTTGAAGGCCATAAAATGCCAAGATGGCACAACCCCCCCCCCAAATGACCCCATTTTGGAAAGTAGACACCCCAAGCTATTTGCTGAGAGGCATGGTGAGTATTTTGCAGCTCTCATTTGTTTTTGAAAATGAAGAAAGACCAGAAAAAAAAATTTTTTTTTTTTCAATTTTCAAAACCTTGTGACAAAAAGTGAGGTCTGCAAAATACTCACTATACCTCTCAGCAAATAGCTTGGGGTGTCTACTTTCCAAAATGGGGTCATTTGGGGGGGGTTTGTGCCACCTGGGCTTTCCATGGCCTCCGAAACTGTGATAGGCAGTGAAGAGTGAAATCAAAAATTTACGGCCTTAGAAAGCCTGAAGGCGGTTCTTGGTTTTCGGGGTCCCGTACGCGGCTAGGCTCCCAAAAAGTCCCACACATGTGGTATCCCCGTACTCAGGAGAAGCAACAGAATTTATTTTGGGGTGTAATTTCACAAATCCCCATGGCATGTTTGAGCAATATAACATTTAGTGACAACTTTGTGCAAAAAAAAAAAAAAAAAAATTTGTCTCTTTCCCGCAACTTGTGTCACAATATAAAATATTCCATGGACTCGACATGCCTCTCAGCAAATAGCTTGGGGTGTCTACTTTCCAAAATGGGGTCATTTGGGGGGGGTTTTGAACTGTCCTGGCATTTTATGCACAACATTTAGAAGCTTATGTCACACATCACCCACTCTTCTAACCACTTGAAGACAAAGCCCTTTCTGACACTTTTTGATTACATGAAAAAATTATTTTTTTTTGCAAGAAAATTACTTTGAACCCCCAAACATTATATATTATTTTAAAGCAAATGCCCTACAGATTAAAATGGTGGGTGTTTCATTTTTTTTTTCACACAGTAATTGCGCAGCGATTTTTCAAACGCATTTTTTGTGGAAAAAACACACTTTTTTAAATTTTAATGCACTAAAACACACTATATTGCCCAAATGTTTGATGAAATAAAAAAGATGATCTTAGGCCGAGTACATGGATACCAAACATGACATGCTTTACAATTGCGCACAAACGTGCAGTGGCAACAAAATTAATACATTTTTAAAAGCCTTTAAAAGCCTTTACAGGTTACCACTTTAGATTTACAGAGGAGGTCTACTGCTAAAATTACTGCCCTCGATCTGACCTTCGCGGTGATACCTCACATGCATGGTGCAATTGCTGTTTACATTTGACGCCAGACCGACGCTTGCGTTCGCCTTAGCGCGAGAGCAGGGGGGACAGGGGTGCTTTTTTTTTTTTTTTTTTTTTTTCCTTTATTATTTTTTTGCTTTTTTATCTTATTTTTAAACTGTTCCTTTCATATTTTTTTTTTAAATCATTTTTATTGTTATCTCAGGGAATGTAAATATCCCCTATGATAGCAATAGGTAGTGACAGGTACTCTTTTTTGAAAAAATTGGGGTCTATTAGACCCTAGATTTCTCCTCTGCCCTCAAAGCATCTGACCACACCAAGATCGGCGTGATAAAATGCTTTCCCAATTTCCCAATGGCGCTGTTTACATCCGGCGAAATCTAAGTCCTAAAATGCTCGTAGCTTCCGGTTTCTTAGGCCATAGAGATGTTTGGAGCCACTCTGGTCTCTGATCAGCTCTATGGTCAGCTGGCTGAATCACCGGCTGCATTCTCAGGTTCCCTGTTGAGACAGGAGAGCCAGAGAAAAACACGGAAGACGGTGGGGGGGGGGGGGGGCATTCCCTCCCACTGCTTGTAAAAGCAGTCTAGAGGCTAATTAGCCACTAGGATTGCTTTTACATGAAAGCCGACCGCTGGCTGAAAAGAATGATACCAAGATGATACCTAAACCTGCAGGCATCATTCTGGTATAACCACTCAAAGTCGTGAATGGCGTACCTGAAGACAAAAAAATGGTTAACAATAAAGCACAGTAAACGGTAAAGTATAAAAAATTGCATACCTGAAAAGCAAACATGATAAAACATAATAACAATAAAACATTGCAGAATAGAATACAGTAAAAAAGAGCAGAACACCAGAGAGAGAATAGAGAGAGAGAGAACAATAAAACGACAACTATTTTTTTTTATTTTTGTTTGTGTTTTTTTTTTTTTTTTACACTTTTTTTTTGTAACTGTAACTTTTATAACTGTAACCGGTTCCAGGTTCGGGTCTCTCAAAATGTGATGGCATCTTGGGAGACCCTGTGAAAGTGTGCCTAGTCTGTGCAATGCTGTACCCTACGCTAATACTCAACTAGTGAATGGTAGCGTTCAAAACATTCACCAATGCAAAGACCAGGATTATCAGGACAGGAGGGACAATAATAGCGGGTGTCACGTCTATATACGCGCTTGCTGCAGACACGACATCTTTTTTGGGGGGGTTCGTTGGGTAGGGGTACTCGGGAGGACATATAAATGCCTCTCATGCAGCCGACTGCATTTGGTTGGGGATGTGAATGGGGGAAATACGGGCGCTGCAGAAGTAGTGGGTTCCCAATTAGGATTGGCGAATGCAGCAGGAAGGGCATTATGGGCACGACGGGCCTGTGTTTGTCTTTTTGGTGGCAGCGGACACTACTTGTGCTTGCCACCTCACCAGCTTGAACTGCACTTATGGGACTCGCCACGTCACCAAGTGTTACTGCAGTGCTGGTATGACTACGACCGGGGTGTACTAGGCCGCTGGCGCTTGCCAGTTCACCAAAACGCTACAAAAAAAAGTGACAGTGATCGATCGATACTGCACTTGGGTGGGCTGGGCCGGGCGGAGGGGCAAAACACAGGTGCTAGCAGGTATCTGGGCTTATCCCACTAACACTGCGTTTTTGGGAACCCTAAACTGCTGGGGACGCTAGTATAGATCTGATCGGATCAGATATTGATCCGATCAGATACTATACCACTAAGGGAGGTGTACGGTGCGTGCGTGGGTGTTAGTGGTACTGGCGCTAATCTGACGCTGCTTGGGGCTGGTGCTTGCCAGTTCACCAAAATGCTACCAAAAAAACTGTTAGCGATCGCAGGGATCAGGCCTGACTCTGCGAACGCTGCAGTTATGCGTTTAGTGTTTTGTAAGTGACAGTGATCGATCGATACTGCACTTGGGTGGGCTGGGCGGAGGGGCAAAACGCAGGTGCTAGCAGGTATCTGGGCTGATCCCGCTAACACTGCGTTTTTGGGAACCCTAAACTGCTGGGGACGCTAGTATAGATCTGATCGGATCAGATATTGATGTGTTCAGATACTATACCACTAAGGGAGGTGTACGGTGCGTGCGTGGGTGTTCGCGGTACTGGCGCTAATCTGACGCTGCCTGGGGCGACGCATATCACCGCCGGGCGATCAGGGGGCTAAACCTTTATTCGGTAATAAACGGCGGGTGCCCTGACACTAAAAAAAATAAACGAACTAACCAGCGTCACCCATAACAGTTATACGGTGATCAGTGGTGAAAGGGTTAACTAGGGGGCAATCAAGGGGTTAAAACATTTATTAGATAGTATATGGGGGTCCCTGTCGCTATAAAACGCTGACAGCGAACCTAAATATTTACGTTCCTAACTAGCGTCACCAGCGACACTAATACAGCGATCAGAAAAATGATCGCTTAGCGACACTGGTGACAGGGGGTGATCAAGGGGTTAAAACTTTATTAGGGGGGGTTAGGGGGGTACCCTAGACCTAAAGGGGGGTAATACTAACTGTCCTACCACTGCTAACTGTCACAAACTGACACTATGCAGTAATCAGGAAAAAAACAAAACAAAACAAAAAAACCTGCTTGGTGTCAGTTTGTGACAGGGGGGGGGGGTGATTGGGGGGGGATCGGGGGTGTTTAGTGTGCCTGGCATGTTCTACTGTGTTGTGTGTGTGTTGTGCACTTACATGTCTTCTCTCCTCGGTGCTGGAACGGAAACTGGCCAGCCGAGGAGAGATGACATCACATCCTCTGCCTCTGTGTACTATACAGAGGCAGGGGATGTTTCTCATTGGCTGGGAGCGATCGCGAGGGGGGGGCCACGATCGGATGGTCTCCCCCTCGTCTCTCAACTCTCCCAGCCAAACGCCGACCGCCGATGGCACCGGGGGGGGTCCGATCGGACCCCCCGCCCGCGGGAAGGCAATCACGTACCAGGTACGTGATTTTGCCTGCCCGTGCCGCTCTGCTCACGTATATATGCGTGAGGCGGTCGGCAAGTGGTTAAAGAGGCCGCTGAGTAAACAGAAGATTCTCGCTGTATGTAATCTGACGGTGCTTGTCCCGCCACCTCCCTGTCCCCTCCGAGGCAACAGTAATCTGAGGTGAGGCTGCAGATAGGCACTGATCAGACTGCATTCATGGTAATGGTGAGGCTGCATATGGGCATTGATCAAGCTGAAATGATGGGCAATTGTGAGGCTGCAGATGGGCATTGATCAACTGCATTGAAGGCCAATGGTGAGGCTGCATTGATGGGCACTGACCCTTATTTTGCTTCAAAGTTCTTTATTTAAAATTTTTAAGTTGAAATTTCCCACCTAAAATGAAGGTGTGTTATACGCCTGTGCATGATATATGCCGATTAAATACGAAAAATGTTTGCTTCTGGGTTTAATACTGTAAAAAAAAAAACCAAAAAAACTTATTTTTATTTTTCTCCCCTTAACCCTTTTTCTCCTTGCTTTCAGGAAGGAGATTCTGAAAATGAAAGTGATTTCCCCTTCAAACAAAAGGAAAGTAGTGACACAGATCCTGCTTATGAGGAGAAAAGGGTAACTATACATTTTAGTTTAAAAGCTAAAATGAGCATTGTCAAATAATTAAAAAATATTTGAAAAAAAAATGTTTAAACCTATGCAATGCTATTGTTCTATCGTAAAGGAGATGTATGGGGTATATATAAAATAAATACATCCCTCCATGCTGCAGTGGTCTGATGCTTCTGCTGCACAAAAGCTTCGGCATTGTCGCACCTTATTCTTCTCAGTCTCATCATGCCCATTCATGAACAAATGGATTCGGCAAATTATGACAATTACTTTTCTCCTGGAATGGTTTTCACCCCTCAAAAATCCTTGTTGAACTCTTAACAGTAAAGTTCATTAAAAAGTGGTCTGTTCTTGTAGTAGACCTTGCCGCCTCAGTTTTAAACATCTTACTGTGCCTAAAAAAGTTCCTTCATGTAAAGCTTTTGCTGACAGAACATTTGAGACACTTTTTTTAAAGACTTTTGTCAGACCGCAGCTAATTTGACTGGGCAGTAAACAACAAGCAGGATCCTTTCTTCCGTTATTGAACCCTGCTGGAGTACTTGCATACACTGCCCTCTGTTTTACTCTCTCTTGTTGATGCCATAGAATGTCATGACGTGGATCTCCAGAATGGCTCTCATTATTATCCAAATAAGCAGAATCTTATGGCTAAAAACCTGGACAGCTGAAGCCGCTTGCAGACGTCTCACACGTATGCCCTTTGAAGGAGGACATCTATTTGGTGAAGCACATGACAAATCATCAAATTTTACTGGTTCCTAAATCGCTTTCCTCTGAGGCTTCTACCTCGAAAAGCAGTGCTTCATCTTTAAAACCAAACGCAGTGTTTCTGACACTCGACTTGGAACACTGAACTTACCAAGTCCACCCCAAAACTCACTTCACAATGAAGGTGCACCCTCACTCCTAAGTGTGGAGATATTTGTTAGTTTGCATTTCACTAGGCCATAGACATCCCAGACCCATGGAATCATTTGGTGATTTCGGGGTACATAATGGAGTTATCTCTTTCCTCTTTCAAACCAACTTAACTCTTTTCTCTAAGACAGTAAAATTTGAAGACCACCCTAAACCATATCTTGTTCAGGAAGTGGCAATTCCCATTTCTGTGGAGGACAGGTTAAAATGATTCTATTCAAACCAGTTCAAGATGCCCAAAACCCGAGGGGCTATTTATCTATCTATCCTTGACCTAAAATGCCTAACCCAAGTATCTTTGTTCCGAAGTTTCATATGAAATCCAAAAGGTTTGTTATTGCCTCTGAGACCAGGAGAATACTTGGCATCAGTAGACATCCAAGGTGCTTATCTGCATTTTCCTATTAACTACCTCATCAGCACTTCCTGCCCTTCGTGGTGGCAGTCGTATGCTTCCAACTTTTGGCCTATCCTCTGCATCCAGATTATTCGCAAAGGTATTTGCACCTCTTCTTGCTCTTTAGGAGCTAGGGGCATTCAGCTAATGGGGTATCTAAATGACTTTCTTCTGAAGGATTCCTCTCCCTTCAGCTATCTGCAAATGCCCCAAGGACTATTCCTATGCTTTGGGCCTTTGAGTAATCAACTTTTTCTAAAGTCTGCTCTTCAACCTTCCCTTTAACTAGGCCTGATTCTGGATACAGCCCGGGACAAAGATTTGCTTCCAGAAAGCAAAATTCTCTCTAAGATCTTGTGTTGAGATCTTAATATTAAAGAAACATCCCTCAGTGAGATTCTCTGAAGGTCCATTCACACTTGCCTCTGTTATGAAGCAGGCAGTGCCAATCCTGGTGAATCACGCTTAACTTTTTTTTTTTTTAATAAACCTTACTGCAAGACATTTTGTCTGTCTTGCAGTCCTTCCGAACCTAGTGTGAATATACTGAGTTCTGGGCTCTACCCTTTGCTCAGTTTCATTTAAAGCCTCTTCCAATGCAACATCTTGTTTGTTCCTCCTTCAGTGAAGCAAGGAACTTCCTAGCTTGGTGACTTTCCAATCCAGCCTTGTAAATAGGGAAGTGGTTTCTACCACATCAATGAAAGGTGATGCCAGCCTCATGAGCTGGGAGAGTGTTCCAATCTCTCGTAATTCAGGGAACATGGTCACCCAAGGAAGGCAAACTGCCTATCAACATCTTGGATTTCGTGGTGATAAAGCTAACTCTGAATCACTGGAACCGCCTTCTTCTGGGTCCCCTTATCAGGGTACAATCAGACAAGGTCATGGCTTTGGCCTGTATCAACCAGGGCAGGGGTACCAGGAGTAGGGAATTGGAAGCAAGTCTGATCATTTCATGGGTGGGAAGCACTGTCCAGCCCTCTCTGCTGTTCAAATCCCAAGAGCGGACACTTGGCAGGCAGATTACCTCAGCCATCACTGCCTGGATCAAGGAGGATGAGTCTTTCATCCTAACATCTTTAATCTCTTATATTTCAGAAATGGGGAATTCCAGATGTGGAAATCATGGCCACCAGGTACAACCAGTTACCCCTGTTTTTATCCAGAACTTGGGATTCTCTAGCACTGGTATTAGATCATTCCCTTAACCCCGTTTCCAGGTTATATATAATTGCAAAATTTGCTTCAAATGTGCCTCAGAAAAAAAGCAAGCAAAGAAACTGGTAATCTTCATTACATGAAAATTGGCCCAGAAGAACCTGGTAGACAGACCTACTCAAACTTCTAGGAGACCATCCCTTGCCTCTTCCAGACAGGCCAGACTTATCTCAGGGCCCCCTATTTCATCCTCGTTTTCAGTCACTGGCTTTAAACGGCATGGCTACTTTTTAGTGGTGCACCGAAATTTCATGCCGCTGAAAACTGTGTTTTTAGCATGCGTCAGTAAGAAGATAAATGCCGATAATAGAGTGCCGAAAAGGGGGCAGGGCTCCCACACTAATCCAATGCCGGGACAATGAATCAGTGTGACGTGATCATAGGAGGTGGGACATTGTTACTGTGGCCAGGAAATTCAAATTCAGCTCAGTGACACAGCGGTAGATCGTCGCTCTGATCTGGGCACTATCGAGGCTGCATTGATCTCTTGTATCGTGTCTGCTAGAGGTGCACCGAATGGAAATTTTGCTAATACTATTAGCAATGTGTTTAAGTAAGAGGACATGATGCAAGAGATGGTTAGACATTTCTGGAAAAAGGTGCCAATAATGGAGATATATATATATATATATATATATATATATATATATATATATATATATATATATATATATATATATATATATATATATATATATAGAGAATCCCAAGTTTTTTTTAGGAAAGCCGCACACCTGTCTATATAAGACCTTACAGCTCTGACCTTACAGCTCACAGTGCATGTCAGTGCAAATGAGAATCATGAGGTCAAAGGAACTGCCTGAAGAGCTCAGAGACAGAATTGTGGCAAGGCACAGATCTGGCCAAGGTTACAAAAAATTTCTGCTGCACTTAAGGTTCCTAAAGAGCACAGTGGCCTCCTCCGTAATCCTTTAAATGGAAGACGTTTAAGACCAGAACCCTTCCTAGAGCTGGCCGTCCGGCCAAACTGAGCTATCGGGGGAGAAGAGCCTTGGTGAGACGGGTAAAGAAGAACGCAAAGATCACCGTGGCTGAGCTCCAGAGATGCTGTCGGGAGATGGGAGAAAGTTGCGGAAAGTCAACCATCACTGCAACCCTGCACCAGTCGGGGCTTTATGGCAGAGTGGCCCGACGGAAGTCTCTCCTCAGTGCAAGACACATGAAAGCCCGCATTGAGTTTGCTAAAAGCAATACCTGAAGGACTCCAAGATGGTGAGAAATAAGATTCTCTGGTCTGATGAGACCAAGATAGAACTTTTTGGCCTTATCTCTAAGCCGTATGTGTGGAGAAAACTAGGCACTGCTCATCACCTGTCCAATACAGTCCCAAAGGTGAAGCATGGTGGTGGCAGCATCATGCTGTTGGGAGTGTTTTTCAGCTGCAGGGACAGGACGACTGGTTGCAATTGAGGGAAAGATGAATGCGGCCAAGTACAGGGATATCCTGGACAAAAACCTTCTCCAGAGTGCTCAGGACCTCAGACTGGGCTGAAGGTTTGTCTTCCAACAAGACGATGACCCTAAGCACACAGCTAAAATAACAAGGGAGTGGCTTCACAACAACTCAGTGACTGTTCTTGAATGGCCCAGCCAGAGCTCTGACTTAAACCCAATTGAGCATCTCTGGAGAGACCTAAAAATGGCTCTCCTCCGTTTACCATCCAACCTGACAGAACTGGAGAGGATCTGCAAAGAGGAATGGCAGAGGATCCCCAAATCCAGGTGTGAAAAACTTGCTGCATCTTTTCCAAAAAGACTCATGGCTGTATTAGATCAAAAGGGTGCTTCTACTAAATACTGAGCAAAGGGTCTGAATAATAAGGACCATGTGATATTTCAGTTTTGCATGCCTGTGTTCACGCCAGGCAAAGTAGGATTTCCAGGTACGACCATACATTTTTCTATAAGTGCCTTTTTCTGGCTTTGAACATTGTCGGAATGTAGAAGACTGTATATTTAACCCTCAAGACCTGAGCTTCAAAAAACAGCTAGGGGTGCACTGAATGGAAATTTGGGTGTCGAAACCAAAAATTATATGTGTGTGTGTGTGTGAAGCTCAGGGCTTGAGGGTTAAATATAGTTTTTTATCCTTCCCACAATGTTCAAAGCCAGATCCAAGTTCTACCAGATTAACCACTTCAATACAGGGCACTTAGACACCTTCCTGCCCAGACCAATTTTCAGCTTTCAGTGCTGTCGCACTTTGAATGACAATTGCGCGGTCATACAACACTGTACCCAAACTAAATTTTTATCATTTTGTTCCCACAAATAGAGCTTTCTTTTGATGGTATTTGGTCATCTGCCGTTTTTATATTTTGCTAAACAAATAAAAAAAGACCGAACATTTTGAAAAAAATAATTTTTTTGCTTTTGTTTGTTTAAAAATTTTGTAAATAAGTAAATTTTCTCTTTCATTGATAAGGCGGCACTCACAGCCACTGATGAGGTGGCACTGATGAGGTGGCATGGGTGGGCGGCACTGGTGGCACTGACAGTGGTGGGCACAGATAGGCGGCACTGATGGTTAGCTGCCTGGGCATTGATTGGCAGCTGCCTTTGCACTGGTTAGTATTTCCCTGGGGGTCTAGGGGGCATACCTGGTGGTCCACTGTGGCTGGTTTCCCTGGTGCTCCTGGGTAGGATCCGAGGGGGGCTGTGCTGATAAACAATCAGCACAGACCCCTCCTGTCAGGAGAGCAGCCGATCGGCTCTCCTCTACTCGCGTCTGTTGGACGTGAGTCAGGAAAAGCCGATCACCGGCTCTTCCTATTTACATCGTGATCAGCCGTGATTGGACATGGCTGATCACGTGGTAAAGAGTCTCCGTCAGACTCTTTACTTAGATCGGTGCTGCGGGGTGTCAGACTGACACCCCGCAACAACGATCGCCGAGATGCGCGCGCCCCCAGGGGCGCGCAGCGGCTCAATATCCTGCGGACGTCATATGACGTCCAGTCAGGATATTGAAACCACTTTGCCGCCGTCATTCTGCTATATGGCGGGCGGCAAGTGGTTAATGTCCCAAGCTTCTGAAGATACTAGATTTTTGCAGCAGCGTTTTGTGTGTGGTCTATGGACCCATGTTGTTGGGCCTGTTGGCACACTTAAGTTTTCCTTGTTGCCTTATTTTTTTTATTTTTTTCCTTTTGGGGACATCCTATGGTCTATGAATATCCAGCCTGTATCCTGTACTATATGATTTTAAGATGAGAATTTGGACTTGTCACTTGTCTACCCACCCCTTCTGTTCTTGTTACTCTGCATTGCTTGCTAAAAAACGTCAGTGTTGGGGTAAGGTTATAGGGGTATATGAGCATAGAAAAGCCAGCACTTCTGGAGATTCAGTGTTTAAATCTTTATTTCCATATTATATGTTAAAATGATAGCTGATGCGTTTCGACACAAGCCTTGTTCACAGCACAATCAATCATGAGAGAGACACTGTGTGTGTTTGTGCGCGTAAAAAGATATTGTTGTCCACTTCCTCCCAATTTAGATGTCATTGATTGGAATAGATGGGGAAACACCGCTCCAGGTGTGTACTCCCCAGGAAGTGCAGAGCACACCACATTGACATAGAAAAATACTAGGTAAGCAAAATGGATCTATACAAAGAATAAATATTTTCCAATTTTTTTTTTTTAATTTATTTATTTTTAATGAAATAGAACATCAAACACAATATACCCCTTCTTTTTTTTTTTTTTTTTTTTTTTTTTTAATAGTAAATATCTGAGGAAAAGGTCAACATATCTACAATTCATACCATATCCTAGTGTGAAGGTTAAAAATCCACCAAACCTCGCGCTCGAGAAGCTTGTGATGGATATTGCCACCCCGAGGTGGATTCTTAACCCTTTCCAAACCGTAAAAAGTGAAAGACCTATTGCCCGAGTGATGGTATTTAAAATGCTTGGACACATTAGATAAACCCTTTTCTGCCGTATAGGATGCACCATAATAGTGCTCGCTAATTCTTGTCCTTAATGGCTTGTAGTACAGCCTACATATTGTAACTGATGAGGTGTATTCCACTGAGTACACAACATTGCTGGTTCCATAATTAATGTAATCTCGTACTGTAAAGTTTTTCTCAGTAGAGGACGATCGCACTACACCAGATTTTTTTGGAGTACTTACTGCTAAACCTACAGGTGTTGACACCACAGGCATAGGATCCTGTGGTGGGCACCCACATTTTCCTGTAACTCGCTGGGGGAAAGTATGTCCCCCAAAGTACTAGCAGGCCAGCTAGAAAACCTACAACCTACTTCATTAGCTGGTGTCAGGTCTTTATCTGACAGAATGGGAAGATGTTTGCGTAAAATCTCTAACCTGATTAAATTCACGTGAATAAGTTGCGACATAGGTAATTGGATTAACTCCTACCTCTCTGTCCTTCTTTTATCGTGAATTTTTCAGGAGAGTTGCCCTATCTCTATTTTTTTGGTCACATTTATGGCTCTGACTATCTTTTTGCCTGTATTTGCATGCCTTTAATCTGGACAATACCACATTACACTCCTCAGAAAAGCTATCCATTGTGGAACAATTACGTTTGGCCCAGATACATTCACCCACTAGGACTGACCGTATAGTATGTGCCCGGATGGCAACTAGTGGCCAGTAGTAGTGTACTTGGTGAAATGCACCTCTTGTCAGTTACAATATGTAGGCTGTACTTCAAGACCATTAAGGACAAGAATTAGCGAGCACTATCATGGTGCATCCTATACGTCAGAAAAGGGTTCATCTAATTTTCTAAGCATTTTAAGCACCATTACTTGGGCAATATTGTCTTTTTTTTTTTTTCACTTTTTATGGTTTGGAAAGGGTTAAGAATCCACCTCGGGGTGGTGATGTCCATCGCAAGTTTCTCGCTCGCAATGTTTGGTGGATTTTTGACCGTCGCACTAGGATACCATCTGGTATGAATTGTAGTTATGATGTTCACCCTTTCCTCCGTTGGATATTTACTATAAAAGGTATTTTGTGTTTGATTTGATCTATTTCATTTTTTTATTTTTTTTCTATAGATCCATTTTGCTTACCAAGTATTTTTACATGTCGATGTGGTGTGCTCTGCACTTCCTGGGGAGTACACACCTGCAGCGGTGTTTTCCATCTATTCCAATCAATGACATTATCTAACTGAAGGGAGAGGACTACACTATCTTTTGATCTGTAAATATATATTGTGTGTCTCATGATTGATTGTGCTGTGAACAAGGCTTGTGCCAAAACGCGTCAGCCATCATTTTTAACATGGTCCTATGGAAATAAAGATTTAAGACTGAATCTCCAGAAGTGTCCTCTTTTCTATGCTCATATACTTGTGATCATGTTTTTGGATGCGGGAGGGACATCCTGATCCGGAGCACCTGAATTGGGTGTACCAGTATTTATTCCACATTTGGCTTTCACTGTTAAGAGCAATGTACGATGTATCTGTGTTGAAAGGTTATAGGGGTGCGCCTAACACGTCAGGACTTTGTAAATTACTTGAAAATGTTTGTAGCCGTTTCCATGTTAACCAACTTTTACAGCCAATCTAATTACAGTTAACGCTCCAAAAAGTAGTCCCAGGGGGTTAACACAAATGCAAAACACATTTTGCTCAAACAATAAAAAATGCTACAAATTTTAAATGATGGATACTTTATTCTTTGCATATCCAACATGTGTCCTGTTCTGTACTCCAAGACAGTTATAATTCCTCTTTTATTGCATAAGTATTTAACCCTTTACCCCCTTTCATGAGAAGCCCATTAATGGTTCTACCAGCTATCTTTTTAGAATTTAGCATTTATAGATGTGCAAGAATTTCAGAATCCATACATGGAAAGCTGGTTAAAGTCTCAAGTCAGTCAGCTGTCTTTGCAGCAAAGAGTCTCTACTAAGTACAGACTTGGTGTGAATAGGTACGGATCTGGTGCGACAAAACTGGTTTGTGGGTGTTTGTTTTTTTGTTTTTAATTGTTTTGCGATTAAGGAGCTTACACCTTTCAAGTAATTTAATATGTTGATCTAGAAATCAAATAGTAAGGCCCCTTTCACATGGGGTGAATCCATTTTGACGGACTCTGCTAGCTCAGCAGGGATCGCTCCTTTGATCCCCGCTGAGCAGTCGGATGACAGGTCCGTCTCCGATCGCTGTGGTGAGACGGACCTGTCAGAGCTCTGCTCTCCTCTATGGGGAGATTGGCTGGCTGAAAAAGGAGCGCCTGTCCATTTTCAACCGAGCCGCTGGATGGATGGCAAACTTATCGCCTTACGTCTGTTTTGAGCTGATCTTATCGGATGGCAGGCGGGTGTCAGCAGACACATATTCGCTGACACCCGCCTCCCCCAATAAGTGGCCTGTTAGGATCCGCCTGAAAAATGGATCGTATGAAAGGGGACCTAAAGTCCCAATTTAAACAGTTGTGTACAAACTGGAACTGTCAGAGTAATCACCTATGCAAAACACTAGGCTGAAAATAGATGGGTAGTGGTGTGTGTGTGGGTTTTTTTTTTTTTTTTTTTTTCCTTAAGCATCAATCTTCATTTGAACATGCAAAATCTAATTTCATAATTTATTGTTGAATTGCTAAACTGTTTTTGTTTTTGTTTTTATGTAGCAAACAGACCGGTCCAACAGATTTGACTATCTGCTGCAACAGACAGAGTTGTTTGCGCACTTTATACAGCCTGCAGCACAAAAAACACCAACCTCCCCATTAAAAATGAAGCCTGGGCGCCCTCGGTTAAAGCAAGATGAGAAGCAAAATTTAATATCTGCTGGAGAGTAAGTAATATCTATTTGAAAGAGATATGTAAAGGCATTGTGACACCCCCTAGCATTTTTTTCAAAGATATGACCTCCACATCACTACAGGACACAGTAGTGTGAAATGGAGGTTGGTGAAACCATTGAACTGCACTTTAATCAAGGCAATCTCTAAAACTGTACAAAGGAGGCAAATAATGGCAGTTGCAGTTTATGTAGCAATTGCACCAAAAAAAAACACCTGAGACCGTGTGGGTAAATACAGCTTTTACGTGTGTGTGTGTGTGTGTGTGTGTGTGTGTGTGTGTGTGTATTGATATGCCCCCTGTGAGTGGGAGACCCAAAGCAGAATTAAACTGAGGTATGATCTTCAGTGATGCTACATTTGCAAGTTCCTGAGCTCTCACTGACATCTTTATGTGGTTGTCTTCTGGATTTGGTATCTTTAACCTTTTGGTTGCTGTCATGGAAAGTTTTTAATTCCACACACATGGCATTTACTGGGATTGTATGCCGAGTTGTGCCTACCCAAGAAGATTGCATGGTGGAAAGTAAGAAGTGGAGGTGTGTTTTTTCCAAAAAAAAAAAAAAAAAATTTTAGTCATGTTTCAAAAAAAGATTTAGAAATACAACATCCATTACGTATGGAGGATAACATTGATAAACATACATCCATAGCCATTTTGCATATGAATAAAATATGTGCATCATATTCCATACCTGATCATCTGATCAATACAGCTAGTCAAAACAAATTAAACTAAACTTGAAACCTTTTGACCATATTATACTCTACCATATTTTGAGTACATAATAAAACTTGGTGCTATTTCTGTGTACACTTAGTCCCATTCTGTCCAGTTCCATACTTGCATTACTCTGCCACCCCGTCCTATTACACCTCTATGTCCCCAGATACAGATTTTATCCATCCAGCTCATATTTTCTCAAAATTGTTAGGGCACCCCTAGCGGTGTGTGTGTTTGTGGTGTGGTTTTTTTTTTTTTTTTTTTTTTTTTTTTTTTTTTTTTTGAGATTATTTATTTGCAAAATTTTATAAAAAAGAAAAAAAGTTTTTTTTTCCAAATTCTTCTGTCTTTATTTTCATTTAATTAGCAAGAAATAAAAACCCAGTGGCGATTTTTTTTTTTTTTTTTTTTTTTTTTTTTTTTACTTTTTATTGATTTTTCATATTGCAAAACCTAGCGGTGTATTTTAGTTTGTACATTGGCAATGCTCTGTTAATGAGTTCCACTTGAAAGGATGGGGGGATCGGGTCCTTCCATCTGAGAGCCAATTGCCCTCCTCCTCAAAATCCCCCAAGAGACATAGACATCTAGCTGGAGAGTAGATATTTGAGAGGGCTAGTCTTTCCTCTAAGAATTCCAGAATTGCTGCCCAGAATCTCCCCACAAGGGGGCAGAGCCAAATCGTATGAAAATTATCTCCTACAGCAGCATTGCACCGCTGAATTCGCCCTACCAATTTTACGAAGACCTGCAGGGGTAAAATCTATTCAGTTCAAATAATTAAACTGTATCAGTTTGTCTCTGGCTGAGATCACCAAAGGCAACAGCGATTTCATGACCTCAGACCACGACTCCTCTGTAAGCAATGGTATATCAGACTCCACTGTGCAGCCAACCTCCATCCTAGGGGAGGAGGAGGACGGCAAGGAAGTGAAATGAACTTTTGATCATTTTTGAACAGCATTTCTTCCATACTACAGGGATAAAGCTTGACCTCCTTTAAACCGAATTGTGCCGCCACTGCATGATGTAATTGCAGATAGCAGGGAAAAAAAGGTATTGTGAATCCTATATTCTATCTGCAAGTCTTTAACCACTTACCAACCGCCGCATGACGATGTACGTCCAAACTTTGAATGGGGATATCGTTGTTATGGCAGCAGCTAGCTGCCATAACGGCGGAGGCAATCGCGTCCTCCTCTGTGGTGTGCCTGGAGACGAGTGAGGCTAAGATGGCGCCCACTCGTCTCCATGACATTGCTGGGTGGAAGCGACGTCAAAACGTCACTTCCGTCCATGCCTCTTAAAGGCACATTTTTTTTCAATGTTATTTTTTTTAAATTACACTTTTTTTTTTTTTATTGCATTTTAGTGTAAATATGAGATCTGAGATCTTTTGACCCCAGATCTCATATTTAAGAGGACCTGTCATGCTTTTTTCTATTACAAGGGATGTTTACATTCCTTGTAATAGGAATAAAAGTGACACAATTTTTTTTTTTTTTTAAACCGTGTTAAAATAATGTAAAATAAATAAAAACCATGGACTCGCTTTTTTTTTTTTTTTCCCCCAATTGAATCCAACTAGGAAAATAAGTGAATCTTGTGTGAAAATATTTATAAATTGACCCACTAGTAGTATGTCTTGTTTGCAAAAAAAAAAGCAAAAAATCCCTACTCGCAAACCTTGGTTTTAAAATATTAACTTTTAAGATGTCTGCGGTGTTGAGAGTATTCAGTTACTGACTTTTTTATTTTAAATCAAACTCCCCAACAGTTGACATGCATTTTTTTTTACTGTTTTATATTTCAGTAATGGGCATTTACAAAATATGGAACCATCTTTATTCTGACATATACTTAGAGTGTTTTTTTTTCTTTTTTTTACTTAAGTAATCGGCATCGTAGAACAGAGCAGGAAGAAGATGAAGAGCTGTTAACGGAAAGTTCAAAGACAACAAATATTTGTACCAGATTTGAGCAGTCACCTTCTTGTAAGTATGGATCTATTTAGGCCTCTTGCACACGATACTCCTGTTTGAGCATCTACTTTTTCAGACCACTTTTTTTTTTTTGGTATGTATATGTGCGCAAAAACTTTATTCTCGCGTTTTTGTTCTGAACAATATATGTAAATGGACATTTGCACACTTTTTGTGCTCGTGGCGTAAATTATTGACCAAAAATGCATTTTCTATTTTTTTTTTTGTTTACTAAAGAATGCACGGCTGTTTAGGTGCCTGTGTGCATAGGCACATTACAATTAATGGAGTGTATTTTTTAGTTCAGTAAAAAAAAAAAAAAAAAAAAAAAAGCTGTTCTGAGCATTTCAAGCTGCAGTGGGCAAGAGGTGTTATGTTATAAAGAACCGCATATTCTTTTTGCCTAGTTTGTAGTATAATTGTTTTGTTAGGGCTATTTTTCATAGTAGTTGTAAAATATTAAACATACAATTGGAAGTTTTTTGCTTACAAAAAAATGTAAAATGGTGTTGGATACTTTGATTAGAATTTGCTAAGAAAGGGTAATATGGCCTGTTTTAATCTCCTACACCTGAAAGAATTACCAACTTGTTTTATAATATAATTGTGATACAAATGAGGTGACTGAAAACAATTAGTAAGTCTAGCTATCAAGAGATGAAAATCACCGTTGCAAATCCTAAAGTTTTATCTGTCACAGCAGAGGTGTCTGTAGCTCTGGTGGATGTCACTGACCAGATCTGAAAGTTACAAGGCTTCTGGCACTACAGCATAGTAAGGTGTCTTTCAACTAGGGACACTTTTATGAGTTGAACAATGAGCCTTAACTGTGACACCCAACATTAGGTCAAAAATGTTCCAGTTGCTTTCGTTTTATCTATATCATGTGCATACACTTTTTTAAGGGCTTATTTTTTGTGTGCTTAACCTTAGGGATCCTGTCATTTTGCTCATTCAGAGCAAAGTGCAGGGCCTGTGTAAATCCTTCCCCTCAACCATTTTGTACTAATTTTCCCTGGTGCTTCTTCATCACATTCACAAGCAAAACACCTGGGGGTATATTTATAAAACAGTGAATCTGATATTCGCAAACATTCACTGCGGGAGAATCTTTCATGTGCATGGGTATAAAATGACCGTGATTCACCAACAAATGTTTGCGTCAAATTCACTACTGTGTAAATATGTCTCATGGTTTCAGAGTTTATAGGAAGAGGTGAGGTTACCCTCTGACATGTGTAGTGCTTATGCGTAGTGTAGTGATTTACCTGCCGAGCACTGCATTGTTACGTGCTCCCCTGTGCACAAAAGCATTGTGCACTATCGTACATCCCAGGACACAGGAAATCATCTTGGGTAACCAGGTGCCTATTGGCTCAGAGGCCTCTTGGCTGACTTGTACTGCTGTTTCAGCAAGGATCTTGATATACATGGCAGCAGGCAATGTCTCAACAGCAGAGGGGAGGGGATGTGAGTGATCCTATATACAGTCTTCAGGTAGGGGGGAAGCAAGGTGCAGGCCCCCTTGCATTATGCCGCATGGGGACCAGTTTGTTCCATGCAGTCCTGAGACTCTCAACCTATCTGGTATCTCTTTTACTGGGGGCACCTTCTCTGTTTTTTTTGTGACAGCTATTGCTTGGGTACAGCAGCAGCTTTCTGGAAATACTTGCCAGCTTACACTGCCTTGGTCACAAACAGAAGCCTTCCTGCTCTGGTTAAAAACAACCCCCCCCCCCCCCCATAAACTAAGGTGGAATTGGGTAGAGGATGATGACGACCATGTTCCAATATAAGAAGGCGCTGAAGACTTCTGATCTGAGGAATCTACACTCCCTGGGTCAGAGTTTATCTCGGACCCTAAAGGCTTTTGTGAGTTTTCCTTTCTTGTATATTCTCATTTAAAGGATGTTTTGTACATGGTTTGGACTTGCCCTGACAAGGTGTGTGTTTGGCCAAAAAGGTTTTCTCAGCAACACCCCATGGAAGGGGAGTTCACCAAGAAATGGAGTGTGCCTACAAGTGTATCCACCCAAGCCACTGCCAAGTGCTCATGCTATAATGCACCAGAATGTAAACTGTCCATGGCCCATGTATGGGGGGCTAATTATAGTGATGATCGGAAGTCCAGAGCCCAGTAACATAAGTAGCCGCAATGTCAAAACAGTTTATTCCAACAATGAAGCAGCAATAAAAACGGCAAGAAGCCTGAGGTGAATGTAGAACAGCACTACCAGAGGTAGGTCCGATCCCGCCCTGCAGAGAATGACGAGGGGAAACCTGGAAATACCGGGAGATCTGGATGGAGGGCAGATCCTGTGTGAGAAAGCTGCCCGCTACGGCTGAACAGCGGGGAAGCACAGGTCACCGGAAACAGCGTGGCTGATCAGCTTTCTCACACAGGATCTGCCCTCGATCCAGTTCTCTCGGTATATGGAGGTTCCCCTTGTCGTCCTCTTCTGCTGCAGGATGGGATCGGATCCACTTCTGGTAATGCTATTCCACATTCAGCTCAGGCTTCTTGCTGTTTTTATTGTTGGAGTAAAACGGTTTACTCCAACAATAAAGCAGCAATAAAAACGGCAAAAAGATAGAAAATCCCCTTCTAGGCATAACCCATCCCATTTAGACAAAGCTTCAGTTTTTGCAGCAATCCATACTTCACAAAGTTTAGAAGGAAGGGATCCCTATGTTCTGTGATGTACCCCCAAGTTATGGATTTTACAGGTAAATCTATCACATTTTTCAGTGTCAGTCAAAGAAGTAGCAGGGCAGCGCTGGAAAGGTTAGTATAAAGTGGAGGGAGGCTTCATGCAGACTCTTGTCACTTTGCCATAAATCAACATGATGATGGTGTAAAAAAGCTTCCCTCTGTATGAATGGCAAATTTTCGCTTGGTCTATATATGATTAGAAAAACATCTTGAACTTTTATTTTTTTCTGCAGATGTAAAAGGTGGTACGCTAAGAGACTATCAAGTCAGAGGATTGAATTGGCTAATCTCTTTATATGAAAATGGAATAAATGGCATCCTGGCTGATGAAATGGTAGGTTCAAAAATGACATTTCTTTATTTTTCTAAGTTGTTTACCAAGTGTTTTGTACCATTAATTTGTTAACAAAGGTTAAGATTTTCTGTAGGTAAATTCATTTGGTTTCCAAAAATAGTTTATAGTGTAGATGGAGGATGGCTAAATAAGTTGAAATTTAATGTGGGCCATTTTTTTTTTTTTTTTTTTTTTTAGCTTTTTTTTCCCAAGAAATATTAGTTCTGTTGAGACCGTCTTCTAATCCAGACACTATACTATCCCCTGACTATTTTGCTTTGCATAGTTGCAATCAAAGCCATATTGATCACAGATCAGGGCTTTAAACCTAAGAAATCTGAATTTGTCTATTTGAAAAATGGGAAGTTCTATATTCCTTATTCCAGACTTTTGAGATGCAGTGAAACAGTGACTAGAAAAGGAAACATTTGGAAATCCTGTGCACAAACTTGTCAATACAGCCTTTTAAATGGCATTACATTAAAGTATAGGGTAGCAGACTATTGCTTGCTACCTTAGAGTGTAAGCTCCTTGAGGTTAGGGACTGATGTGAATGTACATTGTATATGTAAAGCACTGCGTAAATTGATGGCGCTATAGAAGTAACCAAAATAAATAAATAAATTGCTTGGCAATTTGCTTTAGGGGAAATTTTGTTTTCCTTTTAAAATTTTTGAAACCAAGTAATTTTGTATTTCATTTTTTTTTTTTTTTTTTTTTTTTTGAGCTTATGTAAATCTGTTATGTTCTGCTGTAAGTGTGTGTTAAAGTACAGTACTGTGCAAAAGTTTTAGGCAGGTGTGAGGAAATGTAAAGGTAGGAATGCTTACAAAAATATTTTAATTGTTATCAATTTACAAAATGCAAAGTTTGCAAATAAGAGAAATTTTAAATAAAATCAATACTTGGAATGGCCACCCTTTTGGCTTGAAACCAGCACAGTTCTTCTAGGTACACTTGCACACTGTTTTTGAAGGAACTCAAAATAGACAGGTTGTTCCAAACATCTTGGATAGCGAACCACAGATCTTCTGTTGCTGTAGACTACCTCAAATCCTTCGGTCTCTTCATGTAACCCCAAACAGGCTCTATGTTGAGATTAGAGCCCTGTGGGAGCCAAATCATCACTTTCAGGACTCCTTGCTCTTTAGGTTGAAGATGGTTCTTAATGACATTGGCTGTATATTGGGGTCATTGTCCTGCCGCAGAATAAGTTTTTGGCCAATCGCACACCTCCCTGATGGTATGGCATGATGGATAAATATCTGCCTGTATTTGTCAGCATTGAGGACACCATTGATCGGGCAACATTGAGGACCATAGATGCAGTGGCTGCCAAGGAAATTATTTAGCAGATGAAAGACTCATCATGTTTGCTTCCCTTCAACATTGGAAGATGTCCAGCAGTGCCATCAGCACAGAAGTGATTGAAACCAGTGATACCCAGTAGGTATACCCATCTACTGTCCAGAGGAGTCTGGCCAGAAGTGGTCCTAATGGAAGAATTGCAGCCAAAAAGCCAAACCTCCGAAGTTGAAACAAGGCTTTGCACGAAAACATAGGCACTGGGGTGCAGAAAAATGGCAGCAGGTGCTCTGGACTGAGGAGTCAAAATTTTGAAATATTTGGCTGTAGCAGGAGGCAGTTTGTATGCTGAAGGAATGGAGAGTGGTAGAATGAATGTCTGCAGGCAACAGTGACGCATGATGGAGGTTCCATGCAAGTTTGGGGCTGCATTTCTGCTTATGGATTTGGAGATTTGGTCAGAGTCAATTGTGTGTGTGTGAGAAATACAGGCAGATAGTTATCCATTCCATCATACCATCAGGGAGGCGTGCGATTGGCCCCAAATTTATTCTGCAGCAGGACAATGACCCCAAACATACGGCCAATGTCATTAAGAACTATTTTCAGCATGAAGAATAGCCAGGACTTCTGGAAATGGTTTGGCCCATACAGAGCCATGATCTGAACATCAAGTCTGTTTGGGATTACATAAAGAGAAAGAATTGAGGCAGCCCACATCCAGAAGATCTGTGGTTAGTTCTCCCAAGATGTTTGGAACAACCTACCTGCAGAGTTCTTTTGAAAACTGTGCAAGTATACCTAGAAAAATGTATGCTGTTTTAAAGGCAATTGGGTGGTCACATCAAATTTTGGATTACTCTTCTGTTCATTTACTTTCCATTTTGTTGATAAAAACAAATGAACACTTCTATTTCTGAAAGCATTCTTAATTTACAGCACCTGACCAAACTTTTGAACTGTACTATATATCTAAAGCAGAAACTTTTTTGCATTTTGGATAGAGCAGGGGAAGGTTAAAACCTGTTTGCTTTTGTGTCTAATTAGACAGTTCTCATGGAAACAAGTGTCCCTACTGGAAGATTTCCCATTTTATTCCTTTTCTGCTGACAACTCAAACTTTTTTGATTTTAACCTAACTTTCCGTTCCAGAACAATTAGAGATGGTGAATTTCCTTAATGTTGACACCTAAACATTTCAGTTTGACATAGAAATGGAAGGCAAAACATTTATTTTATAGATTTATTAAAAAAAAAATTAAAAAAACGTTATGCCTTTTTTCTTTTATAAGCAATCACATTCCCTCTGTTCTCAGCTGTATAAGAGCTGGGGGAGGAGAAGCAACATTACACTGATCTTCCCAGGGAAAAGCTGTCTGGGGGGAGGGGTTGTGTCAGCACAGGTTTGATCATTGGAGAGCAGGCTGAGTTCCCAGCACAGCTAGAGAACTTACCAGGCTGTTTTCTGCTTGATGTACTCAGAATGGTCAGGGTTGGGTAGTGGGGTCCTCTAGGGTTCTGTGCTGGGACCAAATAAACAACCTGGAAGATAGGGTAAACAGTAAAATCTCTGTTTGCGGACGATACTAAGCAGGGCAATAACTTCTCTGCGGGATGTGGAAACCTTGCAAAAAGATCTGAACAAATTAATGGGGTGGGCAGCTACATGGCAAATAAGGTTCAATGTAAAATAATGCATTTGGGTGGCAAAAATATGAAAGTAATCTATACACTCGGGGGAGAACCTCCTGGGGGAATCTAGGTTGGAAAAGGACCTGGGGGTCCTAGTAGATGATAGGCTCAGCAATTGCATGCAATGCCAAGCTGCTGCAAGCAAAGCAAACAGAATATTGGCATGCATTAAAAAGGGGATTAATTCCAGAGATAAAACTGTAATTGTCCCGCTCTACGAGACTCTGGTCTGGCTGCACCTGAGTATGCTGTCCAGTTCTGGGCACCAGTTCTCAGGAAGGATGTACTGGAAATGGAGAGAGTACAAAGAAGGGCAACAAAGCTAATAAAGGGTCTGGAGGATATTGGTTATGAGGAAAGGTTGCGTGCACTGAACTTATTATCTCTGTAGCCGGAGATGCTTGAGATGGGATATGATTTTGATTTACAAATACCATACTGGTGACCCCACAATAGGGATAAAACTTTTTCGCGGAAGGGAGTTTAACAAGACACAAGGCCACTCATTAAAATTAGAAGAAAAGAGGTTTAACCTTTAAACTACGTAGAGGGTTTTTTACTGTAAGAGCAGCAAGGATGTGGAATTCCCTTCCACAGGCGGTGATCTCAGTGGGGGGCATCGATTTAGTTTCAAGAAACTATTAGATAAGCACCTGAACGACCACAACATACAGAGATATACAATGTTATACTGACATATAATCGCACACTTTTTTCGACCTCACCTACTATGTAACTGTGGTCAGTTTTTAATAGGAAAGCAGTGGGGCTGGCATGAACACCAGGGATTTCACATAAAGGAAGCGATACAAAGAGAACATGATACTTCTTCATACAAGTACACTGTACAGCAAGCACATATCAGGAATATGAAATGTTGGGTTTACATATTGTTTAAAAGAAAAAAATGTTGCTTTTAGTTGTACTTTTAATGTAGAACTTTGTTTTCTCTTAGGGTCTAGGTAAGACTCTACAGACCATTAGTCTTCTTGGATATATGAAGCATTATAGGAGCATTCCTGGGCCTCACATGGTATTAGTTCCGAAGTCTACCTTGCACAATTGGATGGCTGAATTCAAAAGATGGGTGCCATCTTTGGGTGCTGTTTGTCTTATTGGTGACAAGGATCAACGAGTAAGTATTGATGCCTGCCTTAAGGATTGGCTCTTGTCATTGGATGAAAACTTCATCGTATGTTTTTTATGTCCATTGGTTGTATGTAGCTTGTTGCTGAAATCATCATCTTCCTTAATAAATATATATATAAAAATATAATTTTTTTTTTTTTTTTTTTTAAGGCAGCCTTTGTTAGAGATGTTCTTCTACCAGGTGAATGGGATGTTTGTGTGACATCTTACGAAATGCTCATTAAGGAGAAGTCTGTTTTCAAGAAGTTCAATTGGAGATACTTGGTTATTGATGAAGCCCACAGGATTAAGAATGAAAAATCAAAGGTGGGTATTTAATATTAATAGTCCTGGTTTGCTTAACAGCAGTGTCATAGACATATTCAGTGCCTTGCAAAAGTATTCACCCCCCTTGGCTTTTTACCTATTTTGTTACATTACAGCCTTTAGTTCAATGGGTTTTTTTTTAATCTGAATTATATGTAATGGATCAGAACACAGTAGTCTAAGTTGGTGAAGTAAAATTAGAAAAATATATACATAACTATTTTTCAGAAATAAAAAAAATTGGCGTATGTGTTCACCCCCTTTGTTATGAAGCCCATAAAAAGCTCTGGTGCAACTAATTACCTTCAGAAGTCACATAATTAGTGAAATGATGTCCACTTGTGTGCAGTCTAAGTGTCACATGATCTGTCATTACATATACACACCTTTTTGAAAGGCCCCAGAGGCTGCAACACCTAAGCAAGAGGCACCACTAACCAAACACTGCCATGAAGGCCAAGGAACTCTACAAGCAAGTAAGGGACAAAGTTGTTAAGTACAAGTCAGGGTTAAGTTATAAAAAAAAATATCTAAATCATTGATCCCTATGAGCACCATCAAATCTATCATAAACAAATGAAAAGAACATGGCACAACAGCAAACCTGCCAAGAGACGGCCACACACCAAAACTCACAGGCCGGGCAAGGAGGGCATTAATCAGAGGCAGCACAGAGACCTAAGGTAACCCTGTAGGAGCAGCAGAGTTCCGCAGCAGAGACTGGAGTATCTGTACATAGGACGACAATAAACCATATGCTCCAGAGTTGGGCTTTATGGCAGAGTGGCCAGAAAAAAGCCATTACTTTCAGCAAAAAACAAAATGGCACGTTTTTGAGTTTCCAAAACCGCATGTGGGAGACTCCCAAAATGTATGGAGGAAGGTGCTCTGGTCTGATGAGTTTTAAAATTGAACTTTTTGGCCATCAAAGAAATGTCTGGCGCAAACACATTACATCACCCAAAGATCACCATCCCCACAGTGAAACATGGTGGTGGCAGCATCATGCTGTGGGGATGTTTTTCAGCAGTTGGGACTGGGAAACTGGTCAGACTTGAGGGAAAGATGGATGGTGCTAAATACAGGGATATTCTTGAGCAAAACCTGTACCACCCTGTGTGTTTTGAGGCTAGGATGGAGGTTCACCTTCCAGCAGGACAATGACCCCAAACACACTGCTAAAGCAACACTTGAGTGGTTTAAGGGGAAACATGTAAATGTGTTGGGATGGCCTAGTCAAAGCCCAGACCTCAATCCAAGTGAAAATCTGTGTTCAGACTTAGATTGCTGTTCACAAGCACAAACCATCCAACTTTGAAGGTGCTGGAGCGGTCTTGCAAGAAGGAATGGGCAAAAATCCCAGTGGTAAGATGTGGCAAGCTCATAGACTTATCCAAGCGACTTGGAGCTGTGATAGCCGCAAAAGGTGGCTCTACAAAGTATTGACTTTAGGAGGGTGAATAGTTATGCACATTTACTTTCTCTGTTATTTTGTCCTATTTTGCTCGCTTCACAATAAAAAAAAAAAATTATATATATAATTTTTTTTTTTAAAGTGGATGTCATCCTTTCTAAACTACTGCCATAGGGGTTATCTATAAGGATATATATGCCTCCTGCATGTATCTTTTACCGCTGTCTGCTATGAGAGCCGAAAAACTGCAGACTCTGTGGGCGGGTCTGTTGTCTGGAGCTCGGTGGGTGGAGTCGTGATGTCAGTAGACTCCCCGCCCACCTCTACACTCTTCTTGTCAATATGCATTTTCTCCTGTGTGTTTTACACTGAACTTCTTCTATGATCTCTAACATCCAGTGAAAAGACAGGAAAGTAACCACATGACTTCAGCATGCCAAATCATGCTGAGGTGTGGAACAGCCAATCCTTGCAGAGCTGCTGAAGAAAGGAGTGGGGTGGGAATTAATGTCTTAGGCTAGTGCACGAGATATGTAAATCACCTGTCACTCACAGCAAGAGGGAGGATTTGACAGTTTTTCTGTTTGTCAAGATTTATCTCACTGAACAATAAGAGGATTGCTCAAAGCTGGATTAACTGTGTGTGTGTGTGTGTGTGTGTGTGTGTGTGGCAAGACTGGGCTCAAATGATCGGAAATCTTATACTCTACATTATGACATAAAAAAAAAAAATCGGATTTACATCCACTTTAGCCCTCATGCACACAGGCTGTTAAAAAAACGTTATGAAAACGCCAGTATTTTAGCAGTGACTTTTTTCAGCGTTTTTGTAATAGCGGTTTTTAGCGTTTTTCCGCGTTAGCGTTTTTGAGCGTTTTTTTTTTTTTTTTTTTTTTTTCAATGGATCAAAAACGCTAAAAAACGTTGGTGAATGACGTTTTTGAGCGTTTTTCAGCATTAGAGCGTTTTTACAGCTGAAAAACGTCTCTCAGAACCCACTGGTCCTGGGTTTTTTTTACAGCTTAAAAACGCCTATGCCACTTGCAGCTCAAAAACGCCTAGGTGGGCATGAAGCCATAGACTAACATAGACAGGCCTTTTTAAGCTGCAAAAAAAGCAGCTGTAAAAACGTCTGTGTGCATGAGGACTTAAGGTTGTGGGCATGTTCTGTAAATGAAAAGATGCAAGTCCTCAAACAATCCATGTTCATTCCAGGTTGTGAGGCAACAAAAACACGAAAAATGCCAAGGGGGTGAATACTTTTGCAAGGCACTGTATACACTTAATGTAATCAATTCACATACAAATAAAAAACCTTTACACTTTATTAGATATGGTAGGTACTGGGATTTGTGAGTAAAATTAGCCTTAAAGGAAAAGTTCACTCAAAAAAAAAAACAAAAAAAAACTTGTAGGTGAAAATTGCAATTAATTTTATTTGTATTTATTTTTTTTCTTCTTACTAGCTTGCAGAGCATTGTGCTTGTGACCAGCATGTCATGGGTGCAGTGGCTGACTCTCAGTATAGAGCTGTCTGCCCATACCTCCCGAATGGGCAGATAGTTATTGGAGAGCAGGATAAATCAATGAACTATGCGAGCGCTTGTTTGGCATCCTTGTAGTGTAGAATGATGTGGCTTTGTGGGCAGACAGAATGAATATGGGGTAGAAAATAGTCATGACAAGGATTTGTGGTCTCCTTCATGGTTATTGCAGCTGTATACATCTTGGTAAACACATGGACTTAAATGTAGCAGGAGCAGAATAGGATAACGCTACAGGGAGTTTTCAGGAAATGTGCCAAGTTGGCATTCTGCTTAAATCGTTAAAAGGAATGCGTGCTATCTGTAGGTTGATGGTGTGAAAATGCGCAGGGATCCGAAGTCTTTTGCAATTTTGGAAATTGAGTGGAAAAGGATTGCTGTCCCGATTATCAGAGTGGGGAACATCGCTGTAACAGCTTTCATTTAAATTGCGGTGTGTTCCTGCAGCTCACCGTCACATACAGCTCTGCCTCCTGGCCCGGGACTTTGATATACGTCACGCGTCCCGGCATTGGATGGGTGATCTGTGATCAAGGTACCCTGGCCAGGAGGCAGGGCTGTATGTGGCGGCGGAAACACACGTGTGTATATTTATTTTTGTGTTTTTTTTTTTTTGTTTGTTTTTTTTTTTAGCTATTTACCAAAACATATTCAAGCTATAGTTATATAATGGGCTCAAAGTGCGCACACTCAGTTTTAATTTGAGGTTATGTACATCCAAAGTGGAGGAAGGGTTTAGGAATTACAGCTCTTAATAGCCATCCCTCCTTTTCAAGGAGGGTGAAATGTGCAGCGCTTATGTGATCATATAAACCATGACAAATAATATTAGTACAGAAAACTTGAATAATAAATGATGTGCTCAAAAATACTCCAAGCAGTCCTCTATTATGACATGTGATGTCTATAAACAGAGTAACTGGACGTGTGATGTCCAGCGGACATTGTGCCGTTTTAAGCCACATCTGCCCCTATATGTCCCCGAAAATAGCGGTGCCATGTTTTTGGCTGTTTAAACCAGTCACTGTTCCACATGATGTCACATCCTCTTTCACATGTTAAAATGAGGCTTGGAACTCTTGTCCGGGCGCCATTTTGGCAGAACCAAGAAGTAATCCTCCTCTACACATGAAAACGAGGCTTGGAATGCAAGCCCGGGCGCCATTTTGGAGGAACCAGGAAGTAATCTCCATAATTTGCACTTTCAATTAGATGGAGCTGCCACTTGTTATGGGGGTAACCAGTACCTATAAATACTCAGCCAGTACAGTGGTCCAGCACCCCAGATGATGACTTCTAAGTCGAAACGCGTCGGAAGGATATGCTGAGACCACTGTCTTCTTTTATACAAGCGCTTGATTTTACTGCTTAACACGTGAGTGTATTTTCTTTGCTTTTTATGTATTAAAATTTCCATACGGAGTTACACTATATGCCTTCCTCTTTCTTTTAATTATGGGGCTGACTGCCTATATCTACTGAGTCCATCCATACCTTACACTTGTTCGGAGGTCCATCTGGAGGTCATATCTGGATAGAGCATCTGATCCCCTTGGTATATTATACCACAAAGCTTGATTGACTCACTAGGTGTACACCTATTTGAGTTCAATCCCTCTGGTAAGCAGCTTCTGGTGTCTTTGGTGGTGGACCCACTATTAACTGTTATTACATCATACTTATTTGAAGTTAAAGACTGTCACTATATTATATCCACATGTGGTTGAGGATTATCATCACACATGACTGAAGCTTGTCACTGACTTTTTCCTTTTTTGGACATCACACGTCCAGTTACTCTGTTTATAGACATCACATGTCATAATAGAGGACTGCTTGGAGTATTTTTGAGCACATCATTTATTATTCAAGTTTTCTGTACTAATATTATTTGTCATGGTTTATATGATCACATAAGCGCTGCACATTTCACCCTATTTGTCATTTTTGCAACTTTATCCACTGCTGTGCTGGCTGCTTTAGTTTTTTTTTTTTTTTTGAGACAGCGCGGTATATATTTGTTTATAACTCCTTTTCAAGGAACCAAAAGTAATTGGACAATTCAATCAAAAGCTGTTTCATGACCAGGTGTGGGCTACTCCTTTGTTATTTCTATATCAATTAAGCAGGTAGAAGGTCTAGAGTTGATTCTAAAGCCGTGTACACACAATGCGATTGTTGGCCAACCAAGCGTCTGTTTTTTGTCAAAAGGGCGTGTGCCTGGATCTTGTCTTGCATACTAATGGTACACAATTGTCGGCCAACACGAACGTGGCGTACTACAAAGAATTTCAGCTCTTGAGCACCACCCTTTGGACCCCTTCTGCCAAGAAAACCATCAGAAATTCTGACAACCAACCATTGTCCGCCGAAAATTTACCAGCATGTCATCCAACATTTGTTGGCAGAAAGTTTGACAACAATTGTCAAAAGGAGCGTACTGTCTGTCAGATTTTAAGACAACAGTCTGTCAACAGACAATCCCCTACCAACAATCTGATCGTGTATACGAGACTTTAGTGTGGTATTTGCATCTGGGGTCTATTGCTGTGAACCTACATCTTGCGTTCAAAGGAGCTGTCCATACAAGTGAAACATGTCATTGTAAGGCTTCATAAACAAAACAAATCCATCAGAGATGGCAACATTAGGAGTGGCCAAATCAACAGTTTATTACATTCTGAGGAAAGAAGTACGCACTGGTGAGCTCAGCAACATAAAAGACCTAGATGTCCACAGAAGACAACAGTGGTGGATGATCGCAGGATCCTCTCTATGGTAAAGAAAACCCATTCACAACATCCAGGCAAGTGAAGGACACTCTCTCCAGGAGGTGGGCGTATCATTTATAACCACTTACCGACCGCCGCACGACGATGTACATCCAAACTTTGGCGGCGGATATCGTTATGGCAGCAGCTAGCTGCCATAACCCCGGTATCCCCGTTTTCGTGCGGCGGCCGGCTTTCAGATAAAAGTGGTCCCTGCGGCGGATTCGTCGCGAGATCACTTTTATCGGTGGCGGGAGAGGGGGTACCCCCTTTCTGCCGCGATCCGGTGCCCTCCGCCGCTTACCGGAGCTGTCGGTAGCGGCGGAGGCAATCTCGTCCTCTGTGGTGTGTCAGACGAGTGAGGCTAAGATGGCGCCCACTCGTCTCCATGTCACTGCTGGGCGGAAGCGACGTCAAAATGTCACTTCCGTCCACGCCTCTTAAAGGCACATTTTTTCAAATGTCATTTTTTTTTTTTTTTTTTTTTTTTATTGCATTTTAGTGTAAATCTGAGATCTGAGGTCTTTTTGACCCCAGATCTCATATTTAAGAGGTCCTGCCATGCTTTTTTCTATTACAAGGGATGTTTACATCCCTTGTAATAGGAATAAAAGTGACACCATTTTTTTTTTTTTAAACGGTGTAAAAATAAATAAAATATTGTAAAATTAAAAAAAAAAAAAATTGTTTTTTTTTTAAACCCCCCCCCCCCCCCGTCCCGACGAGCTCGCGCGCAGAAGTGAATGCATACATGAGTAGCGCCCGCATATGAAAACGGTGGTCAAACCACATATGTGAGGTATCGCAGCGACCGGTAGAGCGAGAGAAATAGCCCTAGACCTCCTCTGTACCGCAAAATATGCAACCTGTAGAATTTTTTTAAACGTTGCCTATGGAGATTTTTGAGGGTAAAAGTTTGACGCCATTCCACGAGCTGGCGCAATTTTCAAGCGTGACATGTTGGGTATCAATTTACTTGGTGTAACATTATATTTCACAGTATAAAAAAAAATTGGGCTAACTTTACTGTTTTATTTTTTTTTTATTCAAAAAAGTGAAATTTTTTCCAAAAAAAAGTGCGCTTTTAAGACCGCTGCGCAAATACGGTGCAAAAAAAGTATTGCAACGACTGCCATTTTATTCTCTAGGGTGTTAGAACCCCCAAACATTATATATGGTTTTTCTTCTAAGTAATTTTCTAGCAAAAAAAACTGTTTTAACATGTAAACACCTAAAATCCGAAACGAGGCTGGTCCTTAAGTGGTTAAAGTCTACAATCAAGAGAAGACTTCACGAGCAAATACAGAGGGTCCACCACAAGGTGCAAACCATTCATAAACCTGAAGAATAGAAAAGCCAAATTGGTTTTTGCCAAAAAACATCTAGAAAAGACCAGTTCTGGAAAAGCATTCTTTGTATAGATGAAACTAAGATTATTCTGTACCGGAATGACGGGACAGCTCATGATCCAAAGCACACTACGTCCTCTATAAAACATGGTGTATCTTGCAGTGTGATGGCATGCATGGATTCCAGTGACACTGGGTCATTGTTTATTGATGTGACAGAAGCAGCCGGATGAATTCTGCAGTGTTTTAGAGATATACTGTCAGCCCAGATTCAGTCAAATGCTGCGAAGTTGATTGGTGCTTTACAGTTCAAATTGACAATGATCCAAAACACACTGCAAAAGCAACCCAGAAACTTTTGAAGGAAAAATGGAATATTCTGCAATGGCCAAGTCAATCACCTGATCTCAACCCAATTGAGCATACATTTCACTTGCTGAAGGCAAAATGAAAGGCAGAAAGAGCCACAAACAAAACTGAAGCCCGCTGCAGTTAGAGCCTGGCAAAGCATCAGAAAGGAGGAAACCCAGTCTTTGGGTAATGTCCATGGGTTTCAGACTTCAGGGAGTCATTGCCAGTAAAGGATTCCCAACAAATATTTTAAAATGAACATTTTATTTATGATTTTATTCATTTGTCCAATTACATTTGAGCCCCTGAAAATAGGGGGACTGTGTATTAAAAATGGTTGCCGTTCCTAAAATTTGTAATTGATATTTGTTCAACCCCTTGAATTAAAAGCTGAAAGTCTGCACTTCAAATTCATTTGGATTATGTAATTTTAATTTTTATTTCTGGTGGCATACAGACCCAAAAGTATGAAAATTGTGCCTGTGTCCAAGGGAGAGAGAGATCCTAACTGTGTGTGTGTGTGTGTGTGTGTGTGTGTGTGTGGATAGATAGATAGAGATATAGATATGTATAGATAGAGAGATATATATATATATATATATATATATATATATATATATATATATATATATATATATATATATATATATATATATATATATATATATATGATAGATATTTATTTATTTTGATTGAGGGGTTCTGACTTGGTACACAAGAGTTTTCTGAGTGGTTCTGTTGGGTCTTTCTGGCTAGATCTGTTGAGTGCAAATTAATTGGTATGCTATCTGCATTTCATCTGACATGTATATATTTTTATTTCAGTTGTCTGAAATTGTGAGGGAGTTCAAGACGACTAACCGCCTCCTCCTAACAGGAACCCCTCTTCAGAATAATTTGCATGAACTTTGGGCTCTTTTGAATTTTCTTTTGCCTGATGTCTTTAACTCTTCAGAGGTAAGCTGTGTCTGGCAGATGGGTGGAGTGGGCAAGTCCAGTGTGCAAGTTGAGGAGATATGGAAGAATACTGGTACACCTGTATCTTCCCATTACTCAATGTCTCTTTTTTTTGTTCTAGGATTTTGACTCCTGGTTTGATACCAATAACTGTCTTGGAGATCAGAAACTGGTGGAACGTCTTCATTTGGTAATTGACTTTAAGGGGAAATTGTGTGTGTTTTAAGGAAGAAAAAACTTTTAACACGCAACAATTATAGAACACTTTTCAGTGTTTATTTTAAATGGGGTTACTAATGCTAGCTCTGCTTCCTGCTGCTTGAACCTCTATCTTTAGAACGTTATTGTAATGCCTATGATTTCTTATTTCTCTGTGAATGTTGGATTTTACTGTTGCCTGCAGGAGGATTAGGCAAACAGTGCTAGCCCTATATAAACTTTTTCTGCACCCAGAACACCTCAGATAAGTGTGTGTTTTGTCTAATTTAGAAAGTAGCACTTTTATTTTTAATTTTATTTTCTTCATTGAAGTTTACGACCTGCTGCTCAGCTGGTTTCTATATGCAGCTATCAAGAATAGTGTTTTCTCAGTATTGGCTTTGAATGCTGGAACAATCTAGACTGGATGATTATTGCATTGTCATGTTGGCTGCAGAGCGTTTTCTGCATCCAGAGACCTACACATCCCCAGGTTGTTGCCCCTGTTTCTCAAGATTCACATGGTCAGTAGGCCATTTGCACTGAGCGCTGCCAGATCCTTGACACAATGGGAATAGTCCTGCTTTCCCTGGTAGCGCTAGTTTTCAGTCACTAATGGTCCTGCTGCTGCCTGCATTGCGCTCTCTGAAGTGATTGACACTGCCAACCTGGACTTTTTGTTTTTTATGCAATCTATGCTGTCCTCTGATTTTTCTTAGCTCCACTGGGCATGGGCCTCCCCTCAGGTTTCTCCCAGGATTTCACAGCAGTTATGCAGGGTTTTCTAAGCCAGATAGCAACTTTAATTGCTGTACGCTAAGGTCAACAGGCTTCACTTAACTGCAGTCTCTGAGCTCTCAGCTGCTGAGGCTCTGTCTGATGCTGAGTGTCTTAGGTTTTTAACTGAAGACCCTGTAGTGAAGTTGCTATCCTCCTATTAAACCCATATTTAGAGACCATCTCAGCTCTTGACGCGGCTTGCACCACTTTAAAATTGAGCTAGACTACAGCTTCTACTACCACTGCTGTTCTCTAGACTCTCATCTAGAGTCTTCAAGACTTCCAAATTCTTTCTGGTGCGCGTAATTCTGGCAGATCTTTTATTCAGTTTTTGAAGAACCCAGACAGCTTGGTCACCCCCCCCCCCCCCCCAAATAGATAGCAGTGTTGTACCCATTTCAGGTAGATTGAATTTAAAAATTTGGCTGCCACTGTTGTGGACCTGTCCCATCTTAAAGCCTTGACTATTTTTGTGGAGGATACACCTGTGTTTTAGGCCCCATTGAGAAGTATAAATTCTTTCCTTACCATTATTTTGACTCTAGAAATTATGTATGCAATCAACCAAGTCTGCCAAAGCCTCCCATCAGGAAGAATATTTGCCCTTTTTTCGACATCAAGGATGCATACTTGCATGTCCCCATATTTTCACCACATCAGAAAATCTTTATTTCTTTATCATACATCAGGGGACACAGAGCCACAGTAATAACTGTATGGGTTATATGGCACCTTCAGGTGATGGACACTGACACACCCTAAACAGGAAGTTCATTTCCCCATACAACCCCTCCCCTTACCGGGAGTACCTCAGTTTTTTTGCCAGCGTCTTAGGTGTTGGTCATGTGCTGTGCTCTGCTGGAATATTCCTTACTGGGGCAAGCCATGCAACTGGATCCATTCAGATGTCTTTTCCAGACCAAATTGAATGGTACCCGGGCCTCGTGTCCGAAGAAACAAGGTTTTTACCTGTAATGCTTCTCTTATTAGAGAGCTGGACCCCGGGATCCAGTATTTGTTTTTTCAGCCATATTCCTGGCGGGGTGCTTTTTACAGGCCCAGGGCTGTGGATCCCCCGATTAAAAAGGGGCCCCAGTCCCTGAAGGTTTTTAAACGGAGCCCACCGTGAGTGGTGAAGATTGGGCCTGTTATCACAGAACCCTGCAGCTGGATAAG
Organism: Aquarana catesbeiana; assembly: GCF_042186555.1. Classification (NCBI taxonomy): domain Eukaryota; kingdom Metazoa; phylum Chordata; class Amphibia; order Anura; family Ranidae; genus Aquarana; species Aquarana catesbeiana. Next base: position 726,919,767 of record NC_133324.1, read on the forward strand.
GTAAGGGAGATTCCTAAGGAATTGTTCTAATTCTTGTGGGTTTTTCTCCTTTTAAGTAAATGTTGTCATGCCTATAGTCGCCACTGGGGGCTGTCAAGAGCACGTACCTGTTCCATGCTTGTCAGTCTCGCTCTGTGTACAAGCTGCACGCTTCCTCCGGCCCAAGCTCCAGGTAAAGACGTTGGAAAGGGTTTTTTTCTCTCCTAGGAATGTCCCCCCACCTGGATAGCTTTTTTTCAGGCAGAGGGAGCATGGTGTCAGACGGCGCTGCTCCCGCTGCCATTATGGCAGTTCCCTTCGGCAGCTGCTCTCAACCATCCCAGTCCTCCATGCGGTCCGGTCAGGATCAGAGCCCGCTCGCGCAGGAAAACTATCCATTTTAAAATAGCTGGGGTGGCGAGGTTTGTGGTCGGAGGAAGGGGGCAAGGCTTAGCGGTGTTGGGGTGCTTCAGCGTCCACAACGCGGGCTGTATAGCTATAAAATGCACCTTTTTTCAGGTACATACAGCTAAAGGAGGAACACAGAGCGGACGGGTGGCATTTGAGTGGGTGACAAAGGCATTCCCAGGCACATTTTACTTAAGCAAGCTGAGCTTAATGGCAGCAGCAGTTGCTGGACTATTGCTCAGCAGTGGGTGCATTTTTTTGGGCAGTACCTCTGCGTTTGTGCTCAGCACTATGACCAGAGGAGGTGGTTCAAATGCCACAAAAACCAAGGACACAAAGGGGTCGTCCTAAGGACCCTCCCTATGCAACACCATCCCGATCTAAGGAGGCTGGTCAGAGTAAGCCATCGGGGTCATCAGAGGTTGGAATTGCTTCAGACACTTCAGCCCCTGTCTGTATAACTGAGCAGGCTTTCTCCTCAGCTATGAGTGGTTTAGAGGAAAGATTAGTGGCTTTAACCGCGTCTTCAAAGAGTGGAAGAAAATGCATTAGGTTCCCTTCTACCACCTAGGATCCTCAAACGGAGGAACTGTGGGAGGGGGAAGATGGCTCCCCCTCAGGGGACCATGAACAGGCTGATGATTCCTCTTCCGAGGAATCAAGTGGGGAAGGACCTTCTTCAGCTTCACATGCTGAGAAGTTGCTAGCGCATTCTCTTACTGAAATGGTCAGCTCCACAATTAGGCTACCCTTAACGGAGTCGGTTGAAGAGCCCACTTCCTTTTTTGGGTTCACTAAAACCTCCGTAAGCCTTGCGTGCCTTTCCTGTCCATTCATTACTAGAAAAGCTTATGTATTCTAGGGGGATGTATTATGTATTCTGAGTGGGATCACCCAGATAAGCACTTTTTCCCTCCTAAAAAGTTTTCAACACTTTAACTTATGGAGGAAAAATTCACTAAGATGTGAAGTATACCAGCAATTGATGCTGCTATATCCTCTGAATAAAAGTTTGACTTGTCCGGTTGACAAAGCACAAATGCTTAGGGATCCAACTGATAAAAATTGGAATTCCTGTTAACATTTTCTCCTTGGCAGGTTCCGTGGCTCAACCTGCAGTGGCGGCAATTTGGGTATGTCAGTCCTTGAGAGACCATTTGAAACAGGTAATCAAGGTGTTCCCTGAACAGCAGGCCCAGGAATTAGCTGAGCTGCCAGCGGCTTTGTGTTTTGCAATTGACGCAATCAGAGATTCTATTCTTCAAACCTCTCGCCTTACGCTTGGGTTGGTACGTATGCGTAGAATCTTATGGTTGAAAAGTTAGTCAGCCGAAGCTCTATGCAAAAAGCTCCTGGCTGTTTTTTTTTTTTTCCGCGGTGAAAAGCTGTTTGGGGAGGATTTGGATAAATATATCCAAAAAATATCAAGTGGGAAAAGTACCCTTTTGCCAGTTAAAGAGTAAACGTCCCTCGTTTAAATGGATTCTCCAGTGCCAGGGGCATCAGCCTCCAGGCAATCGCGACGGCCTCTACCATCAGATTCAAGAGGTAAACCTCGGGGGCAAAAGTCCTGGGGGAGGAAACCCACAAGACAGAACACTAAAGCCTCTTTATGAAGGGGTGCCCCTGCTCGCTCGAGTGGGGGGAAGACTTCTGCAGTTCTCAAAGGTTTTGCAAGAGGAATTTTGGCACAGATGGGTGGTCTCCACAATAGCTCTAGGTTACAAACTAAGTTCTGAGAATTCCCATCTCTTCGTTTTCCTCAGGTCAAATGCCCCCAAAGATCCAGAGAAAAAAGTCTCTATCTAGCATTAGACCAACTTTTGTTGCAAATAGTGATCATGGTGGTCCCATGGATAAGCAGGGGTTGGGGTTTTATTCAAACCTTTTCACGGTACTAAAACCAAATGGGGATGTCAGATCCATTCTAGATCTCAAAGATCTAAACCGGTTCTGAAGATTCGCTTTATTCGCATGGAATCAATCCGATCAGTAGTCTCCATCCTACAAGGGGGAGAGCTTCTGGCATCAATCGACATCAAGGATGCATACCTGCATGTCCCTATTTTTGCCGCTCACCAGAAATATCTGCGTTTAGAAGTAGAAAAACTTCATTTTCAGTTTGTAGCCTTGCCTTTCGGTCTAGCTACTGCACCTCGGGTGTTTACAAAACTTCTGGCCCTTCCTCTGGCCAGATTAAGGACTCAAGGTATAACAATAATAGCATACCTGGAAGACCTGCTCTTGATAGACCTGTCAGTAGTCCGCTTGGACCAAAGCATGGTCACCACAGTCAGCTACCTGCAATACCTAGGTTGGGTCCTCAACCTAGAGAAATCTTCTTTAAAGCCAGTAAGAAGATCAGAGTACTTTTGGGTTTGGTCATAGATACAGCCCAGAAGGTGGTGTTTTTACGCCAGGCAAAGATCAGCGCCATAAAGGAGCTGGTTCAGGGAATCTGGGCAAAGAAGGGTCTCTCCATTCGCCTTTGTATGAGGTTATTGGGAAGATGGTGGCTTCATTTGAAGCAGTTCCCTATGCTCGGTTCCATTCGAGACTGCTGCAAAACATTATCCTATCGGCCTGGAACAAGATGATTCAGGCACTAGATTTTCCAATGCATTTGTCACCAAAAGTGCCCCAGAACCTCAGTTGGTGGAAGATATCTGAGAATCTGCAGAAGGTGAAATCCTCCTTACCGGTTACCTGGAAGGTGGTAACAGATGCCAGCCTGTTAGGTTGGGGTGCAGTCCTGGAAGAAGCGTCTGTCCACGGGATATGGTCCAGAACCAAAAGGACCTTGCCCATCAACATTCTAGAGATTAGCCCTAAGGACCTGGACATTCAGGTTGCAGTATTCTCCTATCAGGTTTGAATCCGACAGTGCCACAGCATGCGGAACAGATGCGTTCCGTGGGATCAGTTCTCACTGATTTATGCATTCCCTCCTATCCTGCTGCTACCTCGACTTCTTCGCAGGATCAAGCGGGAAAGGAAGTTGGTAGTTCTTGTGGCCTCATTGTGGCCCAGAAGATCTTGGTATGCAGAAATAGTAAAGATGGTGGTAGGGGCCCCATGGCCCCTACCACCATGTCCAGACCTGCTATCGCAGGGACCAGTGTTTCATCCTACTTTACAAATGCTAAATTTAATAGTTTGGCTATTGAAACCCACATTCTAAAGAATCGTGGGCTTTCAGGCTCAGTGATACCTACCTTGATTAATGCAAGGAGGCCAGCTTCCAGAGTCCTTTATTAGAGTCTGGATGGCATATGTTTCTTGGTGTAAATCCAGGGGTTGGCATCCTAGGAAGTATGTCATGGGTAGAATTCTTGCCTTTTTGCAAATGGGGCTAGAGCTGAAACTGGCCTTGAGTACTATCTAGGGCCAGGTCTCGGCCTTATCAGTATTGTTTCAACGTCCGCTTGCTTCGCATTCTTTGGTCCGAAGCTTTACACAGGGGATAACGCGGCTTAATCCACCGGTTGGAGCACCCCTTGGACTTGAATTTAGTTCTGTCGGCGTTACAGAAACAGCCTTTTGAGCCGATACAACATATTCCTTTGGTCTTTTTGACAAGGAAGCTAGTTTTTCTGGTAGCCATTTCTTCTGCAAGAAGGGTATCAGAGTTGGTGGCTCTTTCTTGTAAAGAGCCATATTTAATCGTTCACAAGCATAGAGTAGTATTGCGTCCTCATCCTAGCTTTCTGCCAAAGGTGGTTTCAGGTTTTCACCTAAACCAGGATATTGTTTTACCTTCATTTTTTCCAGAACCCTATTCCAAGGAAGAAAAGTCACTACATTCTTTGGATGTAGTAAGAGCAGTCAAGATCTATTTGAAGGTGACTGCTCAGATTCTGAAAACAGATGTTTTGTTCGTGTTGCTTGAAGGTCCTAGGAAAGGACAAGCAGCATCAAAATCCACTATTGCCAAATGGATTCGGCAGATAATTTATTCAAGCATATGGCTTGAAGAGGAAAGTTCCACCTTTTCAGGTTAAAGCGCACTCCACCAGGGCTGTTAGTGCTTTGTGGGCAGTGCATCACCAAGCCTCCATGGCTCAAATCTGCAAGGCCGCAACTTGGTCTTCAGTCCATACATTCACCAGATTCTATCAGGTGGATGTAAGTAGGCACGAGGATATCGCCTTTGGGCGCAGTGTGCTGCAGGCAGCAGTATAGGTCCTCAGGTCTGATTGCACTCTACTTTTGTTTGTTTCCCCTCCCCCTCAGGTGGCATTGCTCTAGGACATCCCATACAGTTATTACTGTGGCTCTGTGTCCTGTGATGTACGATAAAGAAAATAGGATTTTTATAACGGCTTACCTGTAAAATCCTTTTCTTGGAGTACATCACGGGACACAGGTCCCTTCCCTCTTTCTGGTTACACGTGTATTGCTTTGCTACAAAACTGAGTTACTCCCGGTAAGGGGAGGGGTTATATGGGGAATTGAACTTCCTGTTTAGGGTGTGCCAGTGTCCATCACCTGAAGGTGCCATATAACCCATACAGTTATTACTGTGGCTCTGTGTCCCGTGATGTACTCCAAGAAAAGGATTTTACAGGTAAGCTGTTATTTTGCAGTTCTTCTCTTCTACGCTTCAAGTATTCACCGTTTTTATTGGCCCCTGTGCAACCCTGCTTTACTCCCAGAGTATGTCCATTGTGTGCTATCTGGATGACCTCCTGTTAAGGGAACTGTCTGCGCAAGTCCTGACAACAGAATCTGAACTGTCCAGATTTATGGTGGTTTGGCTGGGTCCTGGATCTTCAGATGTCAGCGATGGAACTGTCTTTTTTTGCTTGCAGTATCTAGGTCTTACCCTACACACAACTCAATCCAGAGTTTTCCTTAGGAAAAGCTTTTAATGGCTCACTCACGCCAGCTGTGCTGGACCTGGTAAACTTTAATCACTTCCAGCCCGGCCTATAGCAAAATGACAGCTGGGAAGTGGTTCAGTTATCCTGACTGAGCGTCATATGACGTCCAGCAGGATAAGCTGCGATCGCAGGGACGCGCTGCGAACTGTGTATTGTCAGTCTGACAGATGCTCTTTACCACATGATCTGCTGTGTCCAATCGCAGCTCATCAGTGTAAATAGGAAAAGACGTGTATTGGCTTTTCCTGTACTCGCGGTGACAGACGCGAGTAGAAGAGAGCTGATCGGCTGCTCTCCTGACAGGGGGTCTGTACTGATTTTCAGTGCAGCACCCTCAACCTGAGAATGCCCACCCATGACCCACCAGGTAAGCCTACCAGGCATGGAAATCAATGCCCATTAGGGATGGCACTCTGTGCCCATCAGTAATGCCTGCCAGCGCCTCTGATCAGTGCTGATCTGCGCCATCTATTAGTGCTGTAGGTCAGTTCTACCTATCGGTGCTGCATATAAGTGCCACCTCAGTACTGCCTCATCAGTGAAGGAGAAAACATACTTATTTACAAAGTTTTTTTTTTTTAAATTTGTAGTGCAAAAAATAAAAACCCCAGAGGTGATCAAACACCCCCAAAAGAAAGCTCTATTTGTGGGGGAAAAAAAATGGGTACAGCGTCGCAAGACGCAAAAACAGATGTATTCATTTGTAGTCGGCACATAAATGGTCAAGGTTTTAAGATGGGACAGATCCACAACAGTGGCAGCTGGAACTGGTAAAACTTTAAATACAAAAATAGAGATAGTGGGAATTTATTATACCTGCTGTAAAAATATATGATCCCAGTGGCAAAAATTGCCACCAAGACTCTGCAGTCAAACAACCATGGTAAACTTTCCAAGTGCAAGGCAAAAAGTCTTTCTATGAGGGTAGTTATGGTTGTGTTAAAAAATAAAGTACTGCATGTGGTACAGTTATGGTAGTTTTTTTGTTTTTTTCATATTGGGTTGTGATGCAAACTACTGCATCACAATACTGTTGAGCTGAGTGAAATGACACTTGTGACATTTCAGTAAAGTACTAACAAAGTAAATGGTGCAATGTCGTGGGTTCAGTGCATGCACACCAGCAGCTGGTGATTGCTGGTGAGAGTTAGCACTAACTCTGTATGCTTGGGCTCAGGAACAGTCCTTGAGCTTCAGGCATTATGGTTATCCTGGCAATGCTTAACTCAACTGGAGGGTCGAACAGTCCAGATTCAGCTGGTAAACACCTTGGAAGTGACATAGATCAATCATTATTAGGGAACCAGAAGTCTTGCAATGGTAAGGGTAGAAGGGATTCTGTCGGGGCAGAGCCATGTTCTGGCCTTATCCACCATTTACATCCCAAGCTCAGGCAGGTGGGATTACCTCAGTTAGCAATGCCTGGACCTGAGGGAATGGTCCCCTATAGTGGACATCAACAGGACAGGTTGGTCCAGAATCTGTTGGCTCTATGGGATCAGTACAACCTTTTTTTTTTTTTTTTTTTTTTTTTTTGCCAGTGTTCCATACTCCACCTCCTGTAGGTGGTGTATTGTAACCCAACATTTCTGGTGTCTCAATGAACTGCAAGAAATGGCTTTTACAGTAAGTGCAAAAATCCCAATTTTCAAAATTTTTTAATTCTCCAGAGGTATAAAACTTTTTGGTGATTTCATCTTCGGCATATAACAGTTGTAACTTTACAGTAGTAGAGTCTTCAAAACTGATCTCCACTTTCTTGAATAGCTTGTTTGGGCCAAGCTGGTCCAAACTATTGATTACACGAACAGGTGTGCTGTATTAACTGGTTTAGCTACATATAGTATACAACACTATGATCCTGCATTCAAATGGGAGCTTCCTGTCTTGCTCCAAGCCAAAAAAAAGAATTGAGCTGAGCACCCCTCAGCCTAAGGCCCCTTTCACACTGGGGGGGGGGGGGGGGGCGGCGTCGGCGGTAAAACTGTGCTATTTTTAGCACCGCTTTGCTGTCCTTTTAGCAGCGGTATTCGGTTTTAACCCCCCTGCTAGCGGCCGAGAGGGTTAAAACCACCACAAACCGCTCCAAAGATGCTGCTAGCAGGACTTTTTTTTTTTTTTTTTTTTTACCGTCCTGCTAGCGCACCGCACCAGTGTGAAAGCCCTCGGGGCTTTCACACTGGAGACACAGCATCAGCTCTCTTTCAGGGCGCTATTTTTAGCGCTAAAGCGCCCCCAGTGTGAAAAGGGTCTAAGTCAGAAATCGTGGTGTCATCTGTCTGCCTCTCCACCTCAGCGGAAGCTTTTTGTATTTATTCATACAATACAAAGCTGCATGTCAATAGCTGAGCAGCGCTCGGCCCAACTATTTTAGCTTGAACTGAGACAGGAAGTTCCCATCCCACTGCTGGTACACAGCTGAGGCTACGTACAATTCAACACACCCACCAAGCATACCTGTGCGTGCAGTAAATAGCTCGTTCGGGCCAACTGTACCTAAATAAGCTATTTAAAGGGCCATTAACCACATAAGGCCCGGAAGGCTTTGCCCCCTAACCGCATGCCGACCAGCCGCCACAGTTGTACTGCAGTAACATGGCTCGGCTGCACGAATCGCCGTCATGTTATGTCGGTTTTGCGCATACCAATCAATATATACGCTTATTGCCCTTTTTATTTTTTTCAAAAAATATGTAGAAGAATTCGTATCGACCTAAACTGAGGAGAAAATGTGTGTGTGTGTGTGTGTGTATGTATGTATGTATGTGTATATATATATATATTAGTAAAAAATTGCCGCAATTTTTTTGTTTTATAGCGCAAAAAATAAAAACCACAGAGGTGATCAAATACCACCAAAAGAAAGCTCTATTTGTGGGAAAAAAGGATGTCAATTCTGATTGGGCGCAACGTCGCACGACCGCGCAATTGTCAGTTAAAACAGTGCCGAATCGCAAAGTGCTCTGGTCAGGAAGGGGGTAAAATCTTCCGGGGCTGAAGTGGTTAATGACCAGGCCATTTTTTGCGATACGGCACTGCGTCGCTTTAACTGACAATTGTGCAACATATCCAAACAAAACTTATGTCCCTTTTTTTTCCCCACAAATAGAGCTTTATTTTGGTGGTATTTGATCACCTCTGCGGTTTTTATTTTTTGCTCTATAAAAAAAAAAAATTTTACTTTTTGCTATAATAATCAAAACAAATCTGTAAAAAAACGAATTTCTAAATCAGTTTAGGCCAATATGTATTCATTTTTGGTAAAACACAAAGCTATATTGGTTTGTGCAAAAGTTAGCGCGTCTTCAAAATAGGTTATAGATTTTTATGGCATTTTTATTTTTTTAATTTTTTTTTTACTAGTAATGGTGGCGATCTGCGGTTTTAGCAGGATTGCGACAGGCAGATCAGACACTTTTTTTGACACTTTTTTTGGGACCAATGACATTTATACAGCGATCAGAGCTAAAAATAGCCACAGATTACTGTATAAATGTCACTGGCAGGGAAGGGGTTAACACTAGGGGGTGGTCAAGGGGTTAAGTGTTCCCTAGGGAGGTGTTTCTTACTGGGGGCAGTGTACTGACTGGAGGAGAGAAATCACTGTTCCTAATCCCTAGGAACAGCAGATCTCTCTACCCCCTGTCAGAACAGGGATCTGTTTACATACACAGACCCCCATTCTGGCTCTCTGTGGAGTGATCGCAGGTGGCCGGCGGAAATCGCGGCCGCCGGCCACGCACATCGGTTCAGGTGTTCTGCCGAGAAAGTTCCTCTCGGCGGATAAGGACCCCCCCCCACCCCTACTGCGCAGGCTCAGCGCTTGCGCAGTAGGAGCCGGCGGAAATGGCCAAAGCCAAATAGAATAGAAATCAGCTGTACACGGCGCCTGTAAGAGGGCCCCTCGCTGGCTCACCACGCTTCGGGCGTGGCCTCGCTTCGCTCGGCACTTTATTATTCTCGCTCTAAGTCCACTTGGATGGTGGGGCTTGAACCTGGACCTAGGGCGCATTCGCCATGTACAGCTGATTGAAGTTTTTCAGCTTCGGCTATTTTCGGCGGCTCCTAGTCCTTCGTACTGCGCAAGCGCTGCGCCTGCGCAGTACAGGGGGGTCCTTATCCGCCGGGGGAACTTTCTCGGCAAGACACCGGCGCCACGGGCACCCCCTATCGCTTTTGCAGCACCCGACGTACACCTACAGTGATTTACGCAGCCGTGACAACCTGCCGCAGTATGACTGCAGCTGGTCGGCAAGCGGTTAAAGCTGGTGAGCTGCTTTAAAGTAACCACCACTGCAATAACTCCAAACTAAATACAAACATGAACTTGCTCATGCAAAGTGTTTTTCCCTTAGCTTGTGTTCATTAGTAAACAATTACTACTTGTTTGTAGGTGTTGAGGCCGTTCCTCCTCCGTCGTATTAAGGCTGATGTGGAGAAAAGCCTTCCTCCCAAGAAAGAAGTTAAAATCTATATTGGCCTTAGTAAGATGCAAAGAGAGTGGTAAGTTTCTGTAATGTTGCTTAAACTCAATGTTTCCTTCACTTATGTTTAATTTCTGGTTAAGCTGTCATCTTTGGTTTTGTTATGGTCCTTTACCTTCTATGGTAGAATTAACAGCAGTAAAAAAAAATCTTTTAACTATTTCCGGTCTGGGCCAATTCTGACATTTCTCTCATACATGCTAAAATCAGGATATTTTTTTTTTTGCTAATGAATTTTTGTGCACACAATAGAATACCCAATTGTTTGTTAAAATAAAATATAAGATGTCAGGCTTTAAAATTGCACATGCCCACGGAATGGCAACAAACTACAGTACAATACATTTTCCATAGGTGATACTTTAAAAGCCTATAGGCTACTTTCACGCCGCGGCCGTGTTGGCGGTAAAGCCCCGCTCGTTTTAGCAGTGCTTTACAGGTGCTTTTCGTCCGCTAGCGGGGCGCTTTTAACTCCCGCTAGTGGCCGAAGAAGGGGTTAAAAGTGGCTGTGTTGCAGCGCTTCATAAGCGCTGCCAGTTCATTCCTTGATGACCACTGCCCTACACTTTTGATAGCACCTAACTTAAGACGGATGAGCTCTGGTCTTTTTTGATCTCTCCTGGCGATACAGAAGCCCCATCTTCCATCTATCCATACGGTCTTTTGGGAGACCTTAAAGCGGGGGTCCACCTATCTATTGTTTTTTTTTTTTTTTTGGAGTTCATTCACAAACTTTTCTTCTCATGATTATCTACTCACATGTTCTGTGTAATAAGTCCGCCTGTGTCCGATTTCGTTGTAAAGAATAACTTATAAAATTCACTGAAGGCGGTTTCCATCTTCATTGTGGGCATTTGAAGCCCACAAGCATGTATTTCCTGGATGCGGTGAATACTGTGCTCCCAGCATTCACTGAAATGTTGTGGTGATGCTGTTGCACAGTGCATGCTGGGAAGCCTGAGACTAGCTCCCAGGGGACTGTGGGAGGTCTGGGAGAGGCTAGAAACACGCCTACTCCCATGGGAGGAAAACCAGGAAGTGCTAAGAAGATTAGAAAAAAAAAAGGTAATTACGGCGATTTAAATTTTTTTACACAGCATGTCAGCATCTAGGCAAGGAAGAGAATGCATAGAGATAATGTTCAAAATTTGGGTGGAACCCCGCTTTAATTCCCTGGGCCTGGTGAGACCAACGTATTGGTCTTTCTATTCGGTAAGGAGCCAATTTATTCACCTTGGGTGTTCCCTTTTCACTGGATAAGGGATCTTCTCCTCTCATCACGGAAACACATTCCCACTGATGGATTCTTTTTTGAGACTTATTTTATGAGCAATTATAACAATCTTTCTCACCATAATCACTTTAATATTCTATTTATTTTGACATATCTGGTTTAAATTGGCGCTTACATGCGCATACTAATCAAAATATACCTTTCTTCATTGAGTGAATTTTATAGTACTGGTACTTTCACATTTGTTTGTGGGGTCTATTTTCACAGCATGGTAGTTTATATCCATTTGTGGAGTTTATTGATATACTCACTGATATGTTATATATGATTATTTATTATATATTTCACTTCACCATGGCAATCTATTAATAATATTTATCCTATTTAAGCACATAGCGCTACACTGTTATTCTTGTTCATTCTAATGGGCAGGGGCAGTTTAGGAGCGCTGTATACAGTGATCCAAAACCGCCCCAAAGATACGGCTTGCAGGAGTTTTTTCCCCATCCCGCAAGTGCATCGCCCCAGTGTGAAAGCACTCTGCACTCTTTCACACTGGGGTGGCATGGGAGGCAGTTTTCAGGCCGCTAAAATGCCTAAAAACTGCCTTCAGTGTGAAAAGGGTCTTGCAGTTGCTAGACTGCCTGACAACCTAGCGAAGTTTACTGCTGTATGGGATGCCTGGGATGATTACTTAGCCCTGGTTCCCACTGATGCAATGCGGGAAATTCATGGCATCCATGTAATCTGCTGCTGGTGTCAATGCTAGATTTAACGACGCCCCGAAGCAAAATGCGATGCTTTTCAGGTGCAAAAAAAAAGGGTCCTGCACCTTTTTGGTGTGGATGCGATTTTTAGGCATACAAAATGTATAACTTAAATTGCACCGCGCAAACATCGCATGTGATGTGCATAGGAATGCGGTGCGATTCCTGTTGGAATCACTCATGGTTTTCCGCACCACACAAGTGTGAACCCAGATTTAAAAGATAAATTCACTTTTTGTGTAACATGTTACACCCATATTCAGGTTGTACCATGTTACTGTAGTACTGACCCCCACAGCCCCATGATCCCCCGTTGTGACAGCGAGCAATCTTCGCCCACCCGACTTCCCCATTCACTCAGAATACTGTGAATGTGAAAACTGCCTTTGCGGCTGTTGGCTTGTACTGTACGTTTTTGTGTGGGCTGGCCCACTTTGGGATCACTGCTGTGCCTATGTTTTAATTTTTTTTTAATTTTTTTTAAGTGGGACTGTGACATTGCGGCGGACAGATTGGACACTTGACGCTTTTTTTGGGACCGTTGACATTTATACAGCGATCAGAGCTAAAAATAGCCACTGATTACTGTTAACACTAAGGGGCAATCAAGAGGTTAAGTGTTTTTCTAGGAAGGTGTTTCTAACTGTGGGAGGGGTATGGGACTGACAGGGAGTAGAGAGAGAGAGATCTCTGTTCCTGATCACTAGGAACAGCAGATCTCTCTACTTCCCTGTCAGATCTGTTGACAGATCCCCCGTTCTGGCTCTGAGGAATGATCGCTGGTTGCCGGCGGACATCGCTGCCGCCGGCCACGTGTTCCCCCGGCGTCGCGGCGCGTGATGCCCCCCCCCATAGCTCTTAGACCCCTTTCACACTGGGGCACTTTGCAGGCGCTAAAAATAGCACCTGGAACGACCCGCTGCTGTCTCCAATGGCTTTCACACTGGAGCGGTGCGCTGGCAGGACGGTAAAGTCCTGCTAGCAGCATCTTTGGAGTGGTGAAGGAGCTGTGTATTCACTGCTCCTGCCCATTGAAATCAATGGGGCAGCGCGGCAGTAGTGCTTTGCGGTGGTTTTAACCCTTTCTTGGCTGCTAGCAGGTAGGTAAAACCGCCCTGTAGTGGCTGAATACCGCCGCTTAAAATAGCGCCATTTTACCGCCGCCCCAGTGTGAAAGGGGCCTTAAAGTGGCTGTCGTAAACCTGTGGCGATTCGCGCAGCCTTGCCAACCTGCCGCAGTATAATGGCGGCTGGTTGGCAAGCAGTTGAGGTAAAAAAACGTTTTTAGGTTTAGTAACACTTTAAGAGCGGGTTACTTTGAAAGTTGTTTTCTCACTATTTCACGTACTGTCACTTGTGCAATCTCTCAAGCTGAGGTAATTTATGGTAGCTATGGATTGTCTCTCCCAATGTGCAAGTTTAAAAAAAAAAAAAAAAAAGCCTTTTACAGGTTGCCAGGTTAGAGTTAAACAGGTTGTTTGGAGCTAGAATTATTGCTCTCGTGCTGACGTTGCGACAATACCTCTCACGTTTGTGGTGCAATTGCTGTTTACATATATCTGCTAGACCTGTGTGCGCATTTTTGTGGGGGGTAGGGGCATTATAACTTTGATCCTATTTTTATTTACTTTTTTTTAAAATTATTTTTATTTAGTTTTTATACAATACATAATAAAACAAGCCACACAATGTGGACAACTCAACAACTCGACAAAAAAAAAATACAACATAAAAAGTTATCAAATAAACTTGTGATACAACCCCCCAGCTTTGCCCAGACAGGTGCAAAAACATTCCTACCTCCAGCCGGAGGCGGTCTGCCATAGTGCAAGGATACAGGTCTGTGACTCCCCATGTGTTCTATTGGATACCCTCCCATGGAATGGTTACGCTCTCCGCCCCCCCATATTGACATGGTTTAATTAAGGAGAGTTGCCCATCCCCAAATGTGCAGTGTGCTAATTTCCCACCACTCGCTAATCTTCTAGTCCCTCAAACCACTCTCCTTTCCGTGTTGCCGTATCCACAATGGATCCTGTGCTATGTCTGTGTGGTTAATCAGATACTGTGTCCTTGGAAGCCATCCACACCCCCAAACCTTTTCAAACTTGTTCAGAGCCCCTCTGCTCAAGTATGTAGCTTTGTAACAGGGTAATGCTTTGTTGACCAATGTTTTCCAAGACTATGGTCGGTGACACAGAGCTCTTCCATGAAATAATACGTTTTTTAGCATAGAACAGTAACCGGGTAAGAAGGGTACGTATGGCCCTGGTGGTGGCCAGGGGCTCCACTAAATGTAGAAGACATACCTCGATGGACACAGGGATAGAAATTGAAGTGACTGACATTATACAGGAGGCAATGGCTTGCCAATAAGATTTAATTAGTGGGCATTCCCAGAAAATATGCATAAAGTTAGCTAAGGGTGCAGCGCATCTCCAGCACAGGGAGTGCTGGTTCCCAAACATCTTTGCCAGTCTAGCCAGGGGGAGGTGGATTCTGTGCAGGAATTTGTAATGAATCAATCTGTCTCTGCTAGATACTGGAACACGGTCCCCCACGTATCGTCCCAATCGTCTCTGTCCAGCCCCGGAGCCACAGCTTCCCTAGCTCTCTTACAAGGCCCCAACAGGAGGGTTGTTTCATGGAATAAGTCTTTATAGAGGCAGGAAACTGGTTTTTGTAGTGATTCACTGCGGGTCAGTAGCTCCAGGTCACTGGGCTCACTGTCAAGGGGCTCCTTTCCAAATTGCGAGCAAAAAACATGCTGCAATTGAATGCAACTGAAGAAGTGTGTGTTTGGCAGATCATATTTTAGTTTTAATTCATCAAATGACAATAATGTACTGTTTGCTACAATGTGGATTAAGATTTTAATGCCATATTTGGTCCATATCACTGGATCCGGGTAAACAAAAAAGTGGGTTAAATTGGGATTCCTCCACAGCGGGGTATTAGGGCAAAGTCTGGTTGAGCTAGGCGATCACACTCTCTCACTACTGAGCGCATGGAAGATGTCGTTGGGTATGGAGCTCTTAGACCTCTGTACACCAAATGAGACAGCGCCTCATAGGAGCCCACGCAAGCCATTTCCAGGGATACAGAGGCATCATCTGGAGGAGCAGTCAGCCAGCGGTAGGCCACCGTCAACTGTCCAGCCAGGGAGTATTTGTGGAAATTGGGAACCGCGAGGCCCCCTTCTCCCCGTGGCTGTTGTAGTATTGCTAGTTTGAGACGGGGGATTCCTCCCTGCCACAAAAAGGAGGAAATTGTGGCATCTATTGATTTAAAAATTGACTTCCTAAGGTTGTACAATAAAAGCGGTAGAAATTATAACAAGCAGCGGGGAAATATTAAGATTGATGAAGTCAGACACAGAGTTAATAATCTGAAACCCTAAGTACATGATTCTGGAGACTTATTGTAAGGGGATGTTGGGGTCAGCTTGTTCAGGGATAGGATGGGCGCGCAAGGGGAGTATTTTGGATTTAGGTCAGTTAACCTTGAGCCCAGAGACCAGTAGGAATCTGTTTAAGAGTGCCAACTCAGCCTGTAAAGAAGGTCCAGTGTCACCGACAAACAGAACCAAGTCATCCACATAAAGTGCTGTGATTTCAGTTAGGGAGGATGCCTACCTTAATGCGCTGAATGTGCAATCGCCAAGGGCTCCATCACTAGTGCAAAAAGATATTTGAGGAATGTAGGGCCAAACCCCATGCATTGCAGTATATGGGGCATATAAAGCCAGTCAATAGGATCAAAGGCCTTCACCAGGTCAAATGGGTATATACTCTCTGTATGTTTATCTGTGGCTTTTTTGGGCATAAATCCGGTCTGGTTAGGTGATACTAGGTGGTGTATAATTTTCATCAGTCTGTTAGTGAGCATTTTGGTGAGTATTTTAAAGTCCATATTCAGCAGGGCTATGGGTCTGTATGAAGAACAGTAGAGGGGGTCCTTGTCAGATTTGGGTAATAACACTACATGTGCCTCATAGAAGGAAGATGGTAAACCCCCTTGTTCAAAACAGTCCATGTAGAGTCGTAGAAGTCTGGGCGACAAGACATCTAAATATTGCTTGTACCACTCCGCTGGGAGTCCGTCAGGTCCCGTCAATTTGCCATTAGGAAAGGATGCAATAGCAATCGCTAATTCTATGTCCGTGAAGGGGGCCTCAAGACTGGCCACTACCTCATCGGGCAACACCGGGATCTGAAGGGGGCCCAGCAGGTCAGTCAGTACCTGATGGTCATACGGTGGGATAGCAGAGTATAGGTCCAAGTAGTATGTTACAAAAGCCTGCGTTATACCTTCTCTATCTCTTACCATGTTACCCTCTGAGGAATAAACACAGGGTATAGCAGTATGTGTATCTGCAGTCAGGTATGCTAACAGCTTCCCATTGTTGTCCCCTTTCTGAAATAGTTCCTCAGCCCTGTTTCTGCAAGTACATTAAGTAAGGTTTTGGAAATGTACCAATAGGGCCCTTCTAGCCATCTGCAGTTCGGTTAAGGAAGATGGGGAGGGTGCCTCAGCATGTGCCTTAGCACAGTGTGTTTCATGAGCCTGGAGCTCCTCAAACTTGGAGTTTTTCTCAACCCGTGCAGCTTTAATGGCTGACACATATGGTCCTCTAGTGGACGCTTTGAACGCGTCCCATGCTTAAATCCCCCCCCGTCGAACCCTCATCCTCATTGTGTTCCCAATAGTCCTGTAAATGAGGCGAAACCAGGGCCTCGACTGAGGGTTCACTTACCCACCCAGGGTGCAGTCTCCAGGGCCCGTTACAGCCACCTGTGACGAGTCAATGTCACCTGCAAGGGGGTGTGGTCAGACAGACCTCCAGCCAGGTAACCAACCTCTGAAATGTGAGGCAACAATGTTGGATTCGCAAATGCCAAATCTATGCAGGAGGAGGTGGTACTGATGTGGGAAAGATAGGAGTAACCTCTCTCACCAGGATGTTTCCATCGTCAGACCACCTCCAGAGCTGCAGACTTCGCCCAATGCCCGAGTTCTAGATTCTGCACCCTGGTCGAAATCGCCCGCCACAAGCAGCTTCAAAGGGCCGAAGGTGGCAACATTTTCCAACACCTGGTACAGCACCTAATTTTTGAAAGGTGGAGGGACATATATATTAGCAATAGTTATCAGCTGAGATTCAACAGTCATAACTACAATAGCATAGCGTCCCAAAGGATCAGTTACCACATGTTCAATAGCACATGTCAGCTTTTTGTGAATCAAAATAGCCACCACTCTGGCATAAGAGTGGGTTGAGTGTATGGCTCTCTGTATCCAGTTCCGGTTGAGGGACAGTATCTTGTTACCCATTAGTTGCGTCTCCTGTAAAAGGACAATGTGGGATTCAGAGTTTTAAGGTATTACAGGACCAGTGACCTTTTTAAATTTGGGGTTTAATCCACGGATGTTCCATGAAAGAAGTTTGAGATCACTCATTGGGTAATGTATTGCATAACATGAGGACAGGTGAGAGACTCAGAAGGGGGAAGACCTGGGGGGGGAGGAACCTGAACACAGAGCCACGGCCACCAAATAACAATAGTTAAATTTTTATGTACCATACTGGGCAAGCACAATCTCCATCTGCACCAGCCTTCTCAGCAAGACGCAGACGGGGTATAAAAAAGACCCCAAAACAAAAAATGAAAAGGCGAGAAAAAAAAGAAAAACCAAAACAGTTCAAAAACCCAACGCCCTGTTTGCTCTGGGCCAACTGAACCAAAAAACTTTGATCCCAAAAACAAAAAAAACATTAGTGGATAGTTCCAAGAGTTCTTCCACTCAGTGGGGGGTCTTAAAGATGGATGTGCAGTTCAGTGCATACGAAACAGAACCAGAGCTTCCCGTATCCAACGGAGAGGTGTGCTCGGGTGACATGACACATTCTCCAGTCACTACAGAGCAGGGTATTAACGGATGGCTTTGACATCAGGTAGTAATACTCCCGGTAAAACATCCAGCAGTTATGTAGACAGTCCAGTGATACTATGTCTCGGGCATCAGTCACAGCACACATTCGAGACACTCACCTCTCTATGCAATGGTGTCGAGCCAGTCCGCTGCTTCCGCGGGGGAGTCAAAGAATTTGCTGGCCCCATGATGGATAACCTTTTAGGCGACTGGGATATAGCATACTGTATACCATATTTTTCACCCTCAGATGCCTGCGAACATCGGTAAAAGAGCTCTTCTTCTTTTGCAAATCCAGAGAGAAGTCGGGATATAAGTGTGACAGCATTATACTTCAGTTCAGGATGTTTACGAGCCTCTGCCAGGATGAGATCCCTATCTCTGAAATTGAGCAGGCGAACCAGAAAGGCACGTGGCCATGCACCAGCAGGCCTCCAACAACTGGGCACCCTGTGTGCGCGCTCCACAACATATACAGGTGACAATTGCTGCAGGCCCAGGAGTTGTTTGAAAAAGGTTTCAGAGAACACAACAGGGTTCTGGCCTTTCGCACCCTCAGGGAGCCCAACCACCCGCACATTGTTGCGCCTGAGGCGGTTCTCGGCGTCTTCTGAACGGGCCATAAGAATTTTAACCTGTTGCTGCAATTCGATCACGGATTGCACAGTTGAGGCAGCTGTATCCTCCACCTCTGATATGCGGTGCTCCGCTTCAGTGAGGTGGCCTCTAAATTTATCCATGTCTTGTCTTATTAGTCCGCATTCAATAGTCAGTGTCAATTTTTCCCTCCACAAAGTATTTACTGTCTGCTATGGCCACCAGGATCATCGCGGTGGACTGCTCCCCAAGTGACTCTGGGTCTGCCTGTGGTGTTGTAGAGGCCCCCTCCCAAGCCATTGAGCCAAGAGCCGCCATCATCGGGTCCGTCTGTACTGCAACAGATGCTGGAGGCGCGGAGGTAGTGTGCAAGATGGTCGCCGCACGTGTGGTTGACGGTGAGCGCAGCGATGTCTGGACAGCTGCTTTCTTGGAGAATCTGTGTTTGCCTGACATGAAAAGGACGGTTGCGTCCCCTTTAAGAGTTGATGGTTTGCAGAGAGGGAAGCTTTCATGCAGGGACAGCAGATATCCCTAACTGATGCAGTCCTGTGTTCTCACACTGAGGCCTAATAGGAGCCGGCCGACGGCCTCCAGGCGCTTCACCTACTGCTTGTCCCCTTCAGAGATGTTGGTAATGAGTTAGAAGTGTGGGACCGCCATTCTCCTGCAACTCGCGGCACCCGGCCGAGGAGGATGCAGCAAGCCCTGTAGGCCTCAAGGTGGCGGCGGGTGAGAGGAGCCCGCCGCTTGGGGCCTCCTGAGGATCCCTTGTTCTGAGCACTCAATTGTCCCCCTCCGGAGACGCTGCCACAAGTAGGTGGGTGTGGGGTGGCCTCCCGTCCTGCGGATCGTCGCACCTGGGCATGGAGGGCTCCGTAGGCCTCAAGATGGCGGCGGATCTCGGAATATGTGGAGAGGGCTTGCAGGCCGTGTAGCTTCACAGCTAGACGGCCAGGCTTGAAAATGTATGCTGGGGCTGAGGCCGGGGGTGCCAAGGGACAGGCAGGGTAGTTTATAAGGCTCACTGGGTTGTGCTGTGGGCAGGATGGCAATGGATAAAGTCAGGATGATCGGAGCTCCGCGCCTGCAAGTCTTCCTTGGCTCACATCCGGACACGTTCCCCCTTTTTTAAATTTTTTTTTTTTTTTATTACCCTTTATTCCTATCATAAGGGATGAGCAACATGGGCAGAGATCTTGAAGGGGAACCCCATGCCAAGTGAAAAAACGGCATGGGTTTCCCCCTCCAAGACCATGGCAGGCCCTTCGGTCTGGCATGGATTTTAAGGGGAACCCCCACGCCGAAAAATGGCAGGTCAAGAAAGGGGGTGGGGACGACCAAACACCCACCCCCCTCTTGAACCGTACCAGGCCGCATGCCTTCAACATGGGGGGGGGGGTGCTTTGGGGCAGGGTGGGCCCTGCGCCCTCACCCCAAAGCACCTTGTCCCCATGTTGAGGACAAGGGCCTCTTCTCGGGTTCCGTGGTCGGTGGCTTATCGGAATCAGGAAACCCCTTTTAACAAGGGGGCCCCCAGATCCTGGCCCCCCCACCCTATGTGAATGAGTATGGGGTACATTGTACCCCTACACATTCACCGAAAAAAGTCAAAAATAAAACCGTACAGTACTCACTTTTTTAAAGTAATTTTATTAAAACGGAGTTCCACCCTGAAAAACATTTTTACATTTTCAGTCCTTAATTAGTATTAAAGATTTGGAATGAAATGTTTAACTCGCCAGAAATGCCCTGTTGCTATGTAGTTGCTCCTAACCTGCCACTTGGGGTTCGTGGCGCTCCGCATCACTTCCTCCCTCGCCTGTACTCCTGGGAAATGTGAGTAATCATTTCCTAGGAGTCAGCGGGCAGTACTGTTTGAAAAAAATGGCGTCATTTCCCGATAGGAAATGACGTGATTTTAAGGCGGATCACAGCACCATCTTGGTTACCATCACAATGGGGCGGGCACTTCCGAAGACTGCTCGTAATGGCAACATGAGAAGTTTCCTGGTCCCCTTGCTGTGCTTACCGTGTATGCGCAAGAACGGGCGGTGCATGCTGGTAATACAGCAGCACCGTATCCCAGAAGTTTATGCTTGTGGGCTTCGCCTGCCCACAACTAAGATGGGAATGCCCGAGCAGGAATAATATAAGGTAACTTTTATAAATGGTAATAAAAGCGGCACTATTTACGAGACTAACCAATGTTAATTAAACATTATATGATAGAAAGAGAGAGAGTTAAAAAAAAATTGTGTGGTTGGAACTCCGCTTTAAGGCAGCTCCGGCATCTCTTCCGATTTCTACTCCCCTCTCCGGCTCTTCTGCCTCTGCCAGTTCTTCTCCCCTCTTCGGGTCTTCTCCGCTGATGGGTTCTAGCTCTCTGGTTCGTCTTCTGCCTCTGCCAGGTCTTCTCTGTGGTCTTCTCCCTCTGTTGTTGTTCCGATGTTGACTTGACGCTCTCTCCCCGCTGTAATGTTAGGTGCACGGTGTGCCACTACTTATATTGGCATGGGGCGGGGTCACCGGGTGATGTCATCCAGGGAACCTACAACCTTAGGATGCCACCGCCCGAGGCATGATGGGGCAGTGATGTCATAAGGGGCGGGGCCTCCGCATTATATCTCCCGGTGACCCCCGCCCATGGCAATATAAGTAGGTGGCACACTGCACACCTAACAGAGCGGGAGAGAGCGTCAAGTCAACATCGGAAGACAGAGGGAGAAGAACCAGAGAGGGCTAGAAGACATCAGCGGCGAGCAGAGAAGAACCGGCAGAGGCAGAAGAGCCGGGGAGGGGAGAAGAAATTGGAAAGACGCCGGAGCTGCCTTAATAAATTACTTTAAAAGCTAGTGTACGGTTTTATATTTGACCCTTTTTCACATGGGGTGGGGGGCCGGGATCTGGGGGCCCGCTTGTTAAAAGGGGTTTCCTGATTCCGATAAGCCCCCCTGCCCGCACACCCCGTTCGGTGTGGGGGGATCCCTTTAAAATCCATGCCAGACTGAAGGGTCTGGTATGCTCTTGGAGGGGGGCACCCATGCCGTGTGTTTTTTTTTTTTAATTTTGGCGTGGAGTTTCCCATAAAGATTCATACCAGACACAGTGTGCCTGGCATTGTTGGGATCAAAGTTTGATCCCCGTTCATTGAAGTGGGACGGATGTCGGACTTCCAGTGTGAACCCGGCCTAATCCTGACTTTATTCGCTAGTGAATCACTGACCTGGGACAAGTCAAGTCCTATTAGTATGAACGGATAAGCTTGGTTTAAAGTGATTTGTAAAGTCGTTATTTTTATTGGAAAAAAAAAAAATATTTTTTTTCATACTTGCACAGAGCAGCCCAGATCCTACTTCTTGGGTCCCTCCTCTTGTCTTCTGTGCTTTTGGGCCCTCCCTCCTGTTGAGTGCCCCCACAGCAAACCGCTTGGTATGGGGGGCACTTGAGCTGAGCCACAGCTCCCTGTGTCCATTCAGACACGGAGCTGTGGCCCGCCCCCTCTCTCTCCTGATTGGCTTACTGACAGCAGCAGGAGCCAATGGCGACAGACACTCGTGGACAGAGAATGGGGCTCAGATATTAGGGGGTGCTGGGGCGGCTGCTGCACACAGAAGGCGTAAGATAAAAATTCTTCTGACTTTACAACTCCTTTTAACCACTTCAGCTCCAGAAGGTTTTACCCCCTTAGTGAGCAGGCCATTTTTTTGCAATATGGCACTGCGTTACTTAACTAACAATTGTGCGGTCGTGCAATGCTGTACCTAAACATTTTATGTCCTTCTTTTTTTTTTTTTTTTTTTTTTGGTAGACTTCGATCGCCTCTGCTTTTTATTTTTTTGCGCTATAAACAAAAAAAAATGGGGGCACTTTTAAAGAGAACTATTAACGTTCTGCTATAAAACACTTCTAATAAAAAATGTAAAAAATCAAATTTCTTTATCAATTTAGGCCACTATGTATTCTGCTACATATTTTTGGTAAAAAAATCCCAATAAGCTTATATTGATTGGTTTGTGCAAATGTTGAAGCGTCTACAAAATAGGGGATATTTTTTTAAATTTTGTTTTGTATTAATAATGGCAGCCATCAACGATTTTTAGCGGGACTGCGACATTGCGGCAGACAAATCGGACACCTAACTGACGCTCTTTTTGGGAACCAGTGACTTTATTAGTGATTTGTGCTAAAAAAAATATACACGGTTGCTGTACTAATGACACTGACAGGGAAAAGGGTTAATATCAGGGGCGATCAAAGGGTTAAGTGTGTCCCTAGGGCAGTGATGGCGAACCTTGGCACCCCAGATGTTTTGGAACTACATTTCCCATGATGCTTAACCACACTGCAGAGTGCATGAGCATCATGGGAAATGTAGTTTCAAAACATCTGGGGTGCCAAGGCTCTCCATCACTGCCCTAGGGTGTGCTTGCTAAGTGGGGATTTGTCTGACTGGATGAAGACAGAGATCCGTGTTCCTGCTTAGCAGGAACCCAAGATCTCCATCTTCCCTGTCAGAATAGCGATCTGCCTTGTTTACATAGGCAGATTGCCATTCTGGTTGGCTCAGGAACGATTGTGGGTGGCCAGTAGACATCAGGTCCGACGGACCTGCTGATTAGCTCCCCCTCTTTCTAATTTGTGGTGTTTTTTTTTTTTTCCTGGCAAATCATCCAAACCACTGGGCTGTAAGCACTGGAGCACTTTATTTGTTACTGGCTGAAGCACTGTGGTGCTTCGTGGCATAGGAATTTGCAGAAGATATACAAAAAGGACTGTTTTCTAGGAGCAGTTCAGTTCTTGTTGGCACATTAATACAGAGATTTGTTTGGTTTGGAGATTACACTCTATATATATATATATATATATATATATATATATATATATATATATATATATATATATATATATATATATATATATATATATATATATATATATATATATATATAAAAAATTTTTTTTTTTTTTTTTTTTTTTTTTTTTGAGAACAACTCACGGATTTCCCTCATGCCCTCTAGCTGTGGATACCTTTAAAAGATTCCATTCAGAGAATTTCTTGCTTGGGACATTTTCCGGTACACATGTGCAGGTTTCTCTGGCTAAAATGCTGATCAGAATTACTCTGCAGTTAGTGACTTGAGTCTCCCCTTCCACAGAACACTTGTTTGGGCCTGACCTGGATAAGCATGTCCAGGACACTTCGGCCAGTAAAAGTTTTCTTTTACCCCTTAAAGGGCAAGCACACGACTTAAATATCTGCTGCTTCCTCTACCTTTCTGCATGAGACGTTCCTTTTGTTGTTCTTGGGTCTCAAATTCTAAGTAAAAACCTCAAACCAAGTTGCGTAAGAAGTAATGGGCCGCCAAGACAGCAAAATTAAAGCCCAAATCCTCTTCTCATTGAAAAGCCCCCAATGGGGTTGTTTAAAGGCATTTTCTGGGATTAGCAGATGAGTGGGGGTGTGCTGTACAGTAGCCTGGCTACAAGCTGGAATTACTGAGCTCTCCCACACTTATTGATTTCAAATGTTTTTTTGAATCTGTAAAAAAAAGTCCTCTTTTGAAAGCTCTCAATCCTTTTCCTTTTCACTGAGTGGTCTAGTTCCAGAGGAAGAGAAGTTCCACAGGTTCTGCTCAAACTTCTTTATGGTTCCAAGCTGCATGGCGGTGTTTGTCTCATTCTGGGCTTCAAACATTTTAACAAGGTTCCCCTGGGTGCAGAAGTTACAGATGGAATCAAGTGTGTTCCATGGTGGTCTTTCTCCAGCCAGCGGATTTTCTGGCATCAATGGACATAAGATGCCTACCTACATGTCCCTGTTTTTACCAGAGGTTTCTAATGATTTGGGGTGGAGGATCGTTACTTTCATTTTGTGGCCTGTCCAATTCCCCCTAGAGTTTTCCAAGGTCCTGGCTCAGATTCTGGGCCTGCAATGGACTCGGGATACCTATTTTGAGGTATCTGGACAATTTTACTTTTGAGAGAGTAATCTGCACTGTTTCTGACAATATATCTGCCATGATTAGCACTCTGGAGGAGTTTGGCTGGGTCCTAAATGTCCAGAAATCTGTGTTGCTCCCAGCACAGTGTTTGGAATATCTGGGCTTGCTCCTGGAGACTGGCAAGATTTCACCCTCCTTGCTCTGAAAAATCAGGTGGCTTCTTTTCAGGATGCTGAGAAATGCTGTGATGCGCCTCTGCTTAAGGGTCTTGGGTAAGATAATTGCCTTGCTCGAGGCAGTTCCCTTTGCTCAGTGCCATTCCAAACATCTGCAATGTTCTGATTTGCTTGAGACAGGATGACCCAGTTGTTAGTCTTCCCAATGTTCTTACACCCTAGTAACCTTCGGTCTGTGGACTGATTGATATCTGTACCATTGCTGGAGACTGGAAAGTCCTTTCTCCTGCTCTTTCTCGGACAACATAACAGCTATGGCTTGCATCAATCTTTAGGGAGACACAAGGTGTCAAGTGGCGTAGGAGGAAGTGGACCTGCTTTTTCCCCAAAGCCTCAGTCGCCAGGGGACCAGGCTATGCACACTTTAGATATGCTGTAAAAATGTACCCAAAGTCAACTGCTGTTAGGCAATCTGATTTTCTTTGCAATTCCTGAGGGACCAAAAAAGATCACACAGCTACTATTGGATTTTTCAGTTTATTTTTCAAATGTATAAGGAAGGGGTTATCCTTAGAGGACCTCCTGTTGTGTTTTTTTTTTTTGGTGTCCATTTATTTACCTGTAGGTGATGCATGACCCTGTTTGTAAGGATTTACTGTAGCTGCTCTGTGTTCTGTAATGTTCTCCAAGAAATTTGATTTTTACAAATATGCCAAAAATCCAATTATTGTAGACCCAGTGACGACATCTTTGGGTTTCTGTGTTTTTTGGCATTTGTGAGTGCAAGCAATGGGCTGGCTTTTGGAGTTAAGCAAATTTCCTTGATGTCATTCTAGAGAGTGGGCATTCCTAGGCAGGCTACATTTACATGCAGACTGCCCTAGGTAATGCCAACATGTAATGCTAAAGCTCCCAGAATTGAAATAACTGAAATCCAATGAACAAAAGGTATCAAGGAGAGTTGGGATGGGGAGAAAAGTCTGGATGATGCTGGACATCCTTGAGCCAGGTAATGAGGTGAGCTCCATCTTGCTGCTGCTTCTAATGCACATTGTGAGAAACCTGTGTGAAATTAAAGAAACTACAGAGGAGCCTGTCAAGAACCAAAGGCAAGGCTGGAGAACAGCTATAAAAAGAGAACCATGTTTATATTTAATTACATTTATGTAAATGCTATGCCACAGTTAAATTGCCAAAACTGTTTTTTATTTTCCTTAGGTATACCAAAATCCTAATGAAGGATATTGACATTTTGAATGCTTCAGGGAAGACGGATAAAATGCGACTTTTGAACGTTCTGATGCAGTTGCGGAAATGTTGTAATCATCCTTATCTCTTTGATGGTGCTGAACCAGGCCCACCATACACTACAGATATGCACTTGGTCACAAATAGTGGCAAAATGGTAGTACTGGACAAATTGCTTCCAAAACTGAAAGAACAAGGTAATTCCTTTTTTTGTTTTTTTGTTTTTTTTTGTTTTTTAGACAATAACCTACAATTTCTGTCTAATGGACACAAGGCAATGCATTTATATAATAAAAGGGAGCTATAGTAACTCGTCTACAGTATGAAGAGCTAGTACATAAAATTTAAAGTGGTTGTAAACCCTTATATACATCCGGAAAGTATTTACAGAGTTTCACTTTTTCCACTTTTTATGTTAGTCTTTTTCCAAAATAGAACAAAATATTTCTCTGAGTTCATTGACAAACACAGCACTCCATTATTCAGTACCATAGGGTTATACCGCCCCCTACAGGAGTAGGACACTGGGCAGAAAAAAAGACTTGCATTCGCCTATGGGCAGTTCTAGGTGGTATTACACCCCTCTCTGCTATAGGTCTTCAGGGCTGGCCCTGCGAGTTAAACGTTTCGCGAGGTCGCATACGACCGGGTCTTGGCCTGAGTCGCAGCATTCCTCATGGCTGACAGCCCCCCCCCCCACACACTTTGGTGGCGAGGGGATCCCGCTGGGAGTGTTACCCGCACGCTTCGCTGGATCGGTAAGTACAAGGCCCCCTCCTTTTCCTCTCCTTCCCTGGACGCGGTGTGGGGTGCAGGTACTCCCTGGGGTGGTTGGTCCCTCCGGTGATCTCATCCACCTCCCTCCCTTCCTTTCCGGGTGAGGCCCAGGCTTCTGGCCTAGGTGCTTTTGGGACACACTGTCCTGTATCTCCCCCCTCACCCTCGAGATTGCTACCGGGGGGTGATCCCTTGGGCCCACCTGCTGCAGTGGTTTGGCCTTAGAGGCGGGTGACCAGACGCCCGCGATAGGGGGACCGCTTGCGGCAGCCCTCCCGTAATTTATCCCGCTACTTTGCGGCTTTCTGTGTGGGAGGCAGAGGCCACCGGCTGCAGCTTTGCGGCCTACCGACCGGTGCTGGGTGGGCGGCCCTAGGATGGGTGGCGGGGGCCGCCGCTTTCCAATTCTGGGTGTCGGCCCTCCGTTCAGCGGCACGGATCAGTCTGGTCCCCCTGCGGGCTGTGCACATGTGGCAGGCGGACGAACCTTTAGGCTATGGTCTGCTAGGTTGCAGCCTGCTAGACCTCGGGGCGGCACTGTGGGTGCTCTGAGGGCGGACTAGTTTTGGGGGTCCTTCAGGTGGCCTCGGCCCCTGTGGCCCCCTCCTGAGTTTTTTGTGGTGGCGCTTCGGCATATAGCCTAGTAAATGGCACCCGCCACCTTCCCCTACCTCCTCTGTCTCAAACGATCCTATATCTGGCTCTGCTGCCACGGATGTGGCCCACCTTGTGGAGTTGGTGGCCACGCTCCCTGTCCTGTCAGGGAGTGAGAATGATTCCTCCACAACTGCAGTGGTGCACGAAAAGGCGCTGTTGTCGCACTTATTACATCTGTGCGGGAATCTTTCGAGATGGGGAATGCTGCGGTGGAGGCCTGGTTCCCCTTTGGCACCCATAAGTCGTATTGCTCTGCAAAAGCGTTCCCTTCTCCCTCTTATTTTGCCAAATTTGTCCATGAAGACTGGAAGTGTCTAAAGTACCCTTTGTGCTTCCGAAAACGCTTGCTGTGAGGTACCCCTTTGAGGAGTGTCTCCTTCAGAAGTGGACTGTTCCACCTTTAGTAGACCCCCCCCCCATCTCTAGGCTGCTCAAGGTAACCATGATTCCAATAGAGGAATCTCTGGCGTCTAAAGATCCAGCTGACATGTCTAGACGGGGAGCAGAATCCCCCTGCCTTTGCTACGTTGCCGGACCTGTTGGTCTAGGCGCTGCAGTTTGTCTGCTATGCCTCTTGGCCACAGTTCTCCTGGTTGCTGAGCTCTGTTTCCGCAGTGGTGCTTAGAGACATGTATTGTGGCGAGCTACCCTGGATGACATCATTACACGTCTTGATTTTGTCCAGTTACAAGATGGTTTTCCGGCCTTGTTCCCCAAGAAGTTTTTTTTGCTTCCAATGTGCGTCGGTCGCCGGACCGTTTGCTATTCCCGTGGGGCTGTGCAAGCCCTGTTGCTAAATAGTGTGATTGACCCGTTTAACGTATTGGGAACCGTTTCAGGGGTTTTATCAAAACCTGTTCACAGTCCAAAAGATGGAGGGCATGGTACGTCCAGTTCTGGACCTCAAGGCCCTGACCTGCCTTGTGTGGGTACAGAATTTCAGGATGGAGTCCGTCCGCACGGCGGTGGCACCCCTTCATAATGGGGACTTTCTGGCTTCTGTTGACATCACGAGCGCTTACTTACGCATTCCATTATGTGCCCGACTTCAGCACTTCCTCCGTTTTTGCTGTGGGTGCTGAGCATTATCAGTGCGTGGTGTTGCTTTTTGGTATTGCCACCATTCCTCGGGTGTTCACGAGATGTTGGCCCCGGATCTGGTGTGGTTACGTCAGTGGGGGTTTGCGGTCCTGGGCTGCCAGGACGACTTTCTACGAGTCCTTGACTACTCTGAGGGGCAACGTAGAGAGATTTGATCGTACTTTGACAGATTCATTTGGCTTCTATACTAATCTGAAGTCTACTTTGGACCCTTCCAGAACATTGGATTATCTGAGCCTGACCCGGGCTTCAGCTCTGGCCACAGTGTTCCTTCCTCTGGACAAATTCCACAAGTTGCATGCTGCGTATTTCATTTACTGTTGTCCGGCAGGTGGGCCTCCCTGCGGAGCTGCATGTGAGTGTTGGGACTGATATCTACCTTTTTTGAGGCGATTCCATTTGCACAGTTACATACAAGCTCCCTTCAGGGAGATCCTGGAATAATGGGACAAGTGCCGGAGGTCTCTGGACAATCGGATTCAGCTGAGCCAGAGGTTCCCTGGTCTTGTGGCTCCGGTTCTTCGGCTAAGCTTTGCTCAGGGTCGTGGGACGCTGGTGGAATCTGGACTATCGAGCAATATCCTGGAACTTCGAGCGATCAGACTGTCTGGATCATGGACGGATCGACTTCATGGTTCCCGTTATGGATCCAGTCGGACAATGCAAAGGCGGTGACTTATGCCAGTCACCAGGGAGGGCCAGATTGGGTGTTGGCAGCCCTGGCAGTTGCCAGTATCCTTCAGTGGGCAGAACGTCTCCTTCCAGCCCTCTCTGTATGCATTCCAGGAATGGAATACTGATAGTCGGATGCCTCAGTCGGCTAGGGTTGGACCATGGGGTGGGCCCTTCACCGGGCTGTGTTTCATCGGATATGTCTACAATGGGGCACTCCTGAGGTAGATCTGTTTGCGTCCTGGCTCAACAGGACGGTACCAGAGTTTCTGGCAAGGTCACGGCATCCTCTGGGCACCTCAATCGCTCTGGTGGCCCATGGGGCTGGTAACATTTGCTCTATGCCTTTCTTCCTCTCCAGCTTCTGCTGTGGCTTTTGCGCAGGATCTCGGCTGCAGGGATTCCGGTCATTCTATTGGCTCCGGATGGGTCCTGTCAGTCTGGTAGACTGTCCCGGGTGCGCCTGTTCGCCGACGTTCCTTGGCAGCTGCCTCTGAGAGTATCTATTGTTCCAAGAGCCGTTCTTCCATCCTGCTTTAAAGTCACTGGTTTTGACGGCCTGGCTGTGATGAGCCAGGTGCTGCAGTCATGACGCTGCTGATGGCTAGGGAGTCTACCTCCGCATGTGGAAAGCGCATATATCCTGGTGTGAGTCACTGGGCATTCATCTTCGTTCTTTCTCGGTGGCTCCGATGCCGACCTCCCTTCACGGGGGGTTGAGCAGGAATGGGCCTCGAATACCATCAAGGGCCAGGTGTCAGCCTGGGTGGTCTTTCACCGTCCCCTGGTCTTGCACACCTTTTTTTTTTTTTTTTATTCAAGGTCTGTTTACACCGCTGCGGTCTCTTCTACCGCCGTGGGATCTGCACCAAAAGATAAAGGTCAGTAAATAGAGTACAATGTGCATTGTGGGAAGGGTATACGTATAAGGGAAGAGAAAAAGTCCCTCATTCCCAATGGTTACTCACATGTCAGTACAGTGTGAGCCCCAGGAGGTCCGCAGGCCACCAAAAGGAGCCAAGTCTGGAAATTGAGGGAGGAGCCTATAGAAGGAGGGCCGTGCGCACAAAGATGTCCCCATGAGGTGAATGTGTCCACACTGGTGATGAATGATGGTACTATGATTAGTGAAAATTATGTAAAAGTGGTTGGAAAGGAATAAAAAACATGTGAATGTAAACCCAATAATTGCAGATTAAGGCAAAAAAAGAGGCGGAGGGGGGAAAGGGAGTAAGGGGGGGAGGGAAGAGAAGAAAAGAAAATGAATAAGAGAAAAGATTGTGCCGAAACTAAAACGAACAGAAGATGTAAATAGTGGTAAAAATCTGAGTGGAAAGCTGGGGGAACTGAGAAAGATCCCCTACCTGTGACGCGTAAATGATGGCCAAATGTATGTGCCTGGTTTAGGCCGATTATGTATTCTTCTACATATATATATTTGGTAAAAAAAAAACGCAATAAGCGTATATTGATTGGTTTGCGCAAAAGTTAAAGCATCTACAAAATAAGGGAAAGATTTATGGCATTTTATTTTATTAGTAATGGCGGTGATCTTCTTTTTTTTTTTTTTTTTTTTTTTTTTTTTTGTGACAGACAGATCGGCGGACAGATCGGACACTTTTGACACTGTTTTGAGACCATTGGCACTTGGCGATCAGTGCTATAAAAATGCACTGATTTACTCTGTAAATGTCACTGGCAGGGAAGGGGTTATACACTAGGGGGCGATAAAGGGGTTAAGTGTGTTCCATCAGTGTGTTCCAACTGGGGGGGGTGGCCTCACTAGAACATGACATTCACTGGGAGCAGTAGATCCCTTAAGATAAATAAATAGGAGAGTGTTGTCAGAAAAACAAAAGTCTATGACAAATACAGTGCAATCAGTGTAGAAATTCCATCAGCTTTCCAAATATCCGCTCAGATGTCATCAAAGCAATAGGTGGATGTAAGTGCGCTTACCGGAACTGTTGGACACTGCCATCAGCATATCAATCGAGCAGTATGCCACCAAGGGCAGATGTATGAATGGCCAAGGACCGATGGGACGTCTGCAAGCCAGGATGTCACCGCTGGATCACCAGGAAGGAAGCCAGGACCGGTTCCAAGGTTCAAACATTTTCTCAAATCCCGGAAGTATGTGGGGGGAAAAAAAGGGGAATGCCTCCACATAGTGCAAATCAGGGTTGTTTATTACTAAAAAAACATGGTACATAAAGTGATCACTGGTATAAAAACAAAACAGAGTGGCAATGTATAAGGTTAAAGCCGCCCTCTGTTTTGTTTGTTTTTATACCAGTGATCACTTTTCAACAGGCATGCCCATGTTGAAGGTCTATCGATCGAAACGCGTAGGGCGGCTTTAACCTTATACATTGCCATTGTGGAAATCTAAGCGTCTAAATACCTTTTGTTGCAGATATTATCTTCAGGCAGGTCACGTGACTCCAGGCTGCTCCACCCCCCAAAATCTAAAAGCTACAGCGAGAGGAGCTGAGTGGTCACTTGACCTCCTCCCGGCTGACATCAGCAGGAGATGTTGGCTACTCCCTAGCCTTGGATCAGAGTAGGAGAGCGGCCAGGAGTCATGTGACCGGTCTGAAGATATCCTTTTCCACAAACGCATACACTGCATGTTATAGCTGGATACAAGAGAGAAGCTGGCATGCAATGTAAGGTTACAAACACTTTAAATATTTTGAATTGTGTTGAAGTTTAATTTATTGTTCTTCATTTAAATTTAAACCTTACAAATTGGTAGGGTTGTTTAGCCAAAGACTTCTGTGAAAGTGTCTAGTATATGATTATTAAGTTAACATGTTGGCTCATATGTAATAGGTTCACGTCTACTGATATTTAGTCAAATGACAAGAGTTTTGGACATCCTGGAAGATTATTGCATGTGGCGAAACTATGAATATTGCCGACTGGATGGACAAACGCCACACGATGAAAGACAGGTTAGGATTTTAGTCTTTGTAACTACTTTGTTTTCTTGCAATGCTCCTATTCACTAATAAGGTATTTCCTATACTTTCCAGGAATCTATTATTGCATACAATGCTCCCGGCAGCTCAAAATTTATTTTTATGTTGAGCACACGTGCTGGTGGTCTTGGCATTAACCTTGCTACTGCTGATGTTGTCATCATATATGATTCAGACTGGAACCCTCAAGTTGATCTCCAAGCCATGGTATGTCTGCTAAAGTCTCCACCGTATCTGCTTTTGTTGAAAAAAAAAAAAGTACTCCTTTTGCCAACTTAGTCACATGTGTGGTGGCACTGAGGGTGGGCCTTAACGCCTATATGCTGCACTATATGTGGCCAAGGTGCGAAGAATGCACACCTAACATAGTGGCCGAGCTTTCACAGATGGCTCCTGATCTTCATTTATGTTTGGGAGCCAGGGGGATGGGTTCCCGATCATGCAACAGCCAGTCTGTGATCTGGAGGTCTGTCCGCCGCTCAGTTAAAGGGCTGCTGGGAGGGGTTAAAGGTATAATTACTTTAGAATGATGGGGGCTGTCATAGTTTTAAAAGTAACATTTGCTAAGAAAACAAGGAGGCTGTCCTCTTCTGCTGGTTAACTGGCAGGCTGTCATGTCATGCCAGGGATTTTAGTACTGATCAAGGACTTCTGAACTGCATTCTTATTTTCGACCTGGCATCACCTCACCTTCTGATCTGAATTTTTAATTTTTTTTATTTTTTTGTTTCAGTCGTTCAAAAAAAAAGGGTAGATACAAACCAAGTAGTAGTTTTTTTTTTTTTTTTTTTTGTTTTTTTTTTATCATTCATGAGCGACATAGGAATGTAGACATTGGGGTTATGCTGCTGCCTACCAGACAATGGAACCTGGGCAAAAAAAGGTTGAAGGCCAGTCCCTTTTATACTCTGGCATATAACCACCATGCCTCGGCTCTGCTTGCGTGCTTTCCTGCTGTTGATCCTGCTTTTGGAAAACTAAATGGATTTCTTGTTCTGTTATACCACCCATACACAGTGATGTAATCACCTTGTGTCACCTAAAACACTCATTAGCACCAGCTCTCCAATTTTGGGAGTCCTTGCCTCACAT
Organism: Aquarana catesbeiana; assembly: GCF_042186555.1. Lineage (NCBI taxonomy): Eukaryota > Metazoa > Chordata > Amphibia > Anura > Ranidae > Aquarana > Aquarana catesbeiana. The sequence continues at coordinate 726,952,705 of NC_133324.1, forward strand.
TGGGTCTAGTTGTGCCACATAGCAATAAGCAACCTGTCTTCTTAAAGGCACACAGAAGACCATCCCACTGCTATGGGGGTCCTCAGCCCATACTAATTCTTCTGGAACCAATGCCTGTAATGTGGAACCTGAGACCCCTATCCATTTTTTTTTTTATTTTTTTTTTTTTTTTTAGTTCTGTTAGGTGGGGCCATGTCCACTTTCTACTGATTTGTGCCCAGCTACTGGACCATTCTGTCCATGGGGATTCTAAGCACACTCTGGCATCAGCCACTGACCCTTTTGAGATCAAAGCAGGTCTGCAGTTCTCGTTTCAGCATTCCAACAGTTGGAGAAGCAGTGTTTGGGTCACCATAGTCTCCTGCGCTTGACTCGTATAAACAAGGGGCTTGTTTAAACTTTGATGCAGTGTATATCACTCTACATTAGGTGGATCAGCCTGTTTTTAAGTCTTTTCAAGCTCCTACAACTACTGACACTTACCTACAGTTTGAGGACTACATCTATGTGGACAGGAAATGCCTGAAGGATCCTGGGACCCACCTGAAACTGTTAGTTTCCCCAACAGAAGAGATTCAGTATTAGGTGGTCCTTGTTCCTAATGTGAATGTCTTGGTAATTCACATTAACCACTTACCGCCTGCCCGCCGTTGTTGTTTGTCGGTACTTTGAAGAGGGTTATTGTTATGGCAGCAGCTAGCTGCCATAACCCCAGTATCCTCTTCTTCAGTGGGTGGTCCGCTTTCAGATAAAAGTGGTCTCTGCGGCGGGAGAGGGTCCTGTGTCCTGTTAGGTATGGAGACGAGTGAGGGGAAGATGGCCCCCACCTGTCTCCATACCATTGCAGGGTGGAAGCGACGTCAATTCCGCCCATAGCTCTTGGAGACATCTCTTTTTTAATTTTTTTTTTTTTTTTTTTTTTTTTTTTTATTGCATTTTAGTTTAACTATGAGATCTGAGGTCTTTTTGACCCCAGATCTCATATTTGAGGTCCTGTCATGCTTTTTTTTTTCTATTACAAGGGATGTTTACATTCCTTGTAATAGGATTAAAAGTGACACTTTTGATTTAAAACAAAAAGTGTAAAAATAAAAGGTAAAATAAATAAAATATTTAAACGCGCCGAGCTCGCGTGCAGAAGCGAACGCATACGTGAGCAGCGTCCACATATGAAAACGGCATTCAAACCACACATGTAAGGTATCGCTGTGATCGTTGAGCGAGAGCAATAATTCTAGCCCTAGACCTCCTCTGTAACTCAAAACATGCACGTTTAATTTTTAAATGTCACCTATGGAGATTTTTAAGGGTAAAAGTTTGTTGCCATACCACGAGTGGGCGCAATTTGAAACATGACATGTTGGGTATCAATTTAACATTATCTTTCACAATCTAAAAAAAAAATTAGGCTAACTTTACTGTTGTCTTTATTTTTTAATTCAAAAAAGTGTGTTTCTCTTTCGTTCATTGACTGACACAGCTCCATTAATCTTGACCGTAGGGTTATTATGCCACCATTGTCGGCCATTTTCTGTTAGCCTCTGTGAGAAGCATGGTCGGCAGCTATTTTCTCGGAGTTCGGCGGCCATCTTCCCTGTGTTTTTTTTTCTTCCTGT